>NW_019738883.1:66111-66518 GCF_002891405.2 Cryptotermes secundus
ACCACTGTTGCGGGGTTTCACGATTTATAACCCTATGCGCAAATCAGCTCACTCTGTCTTCAGTAGTCTACACGTTTACAGTAGGAGAGCTATGTATCACGGTATCACACACTCCCATTATTAATAAATAGTTCATAATAGAATGAAAGTAGGCATGGTAAACCATCTTCAATGTTTCCTGTGACATAAAAGGCTTAATTGATCTCATCGCATAGCAAGCTGCATTTAATTTAGGTATAATTTGTTCAATATGTATTTTCCAAGACAGTGTACTGTCTACATGTATTCCAAGGAATTTTGTATCAAGTACTTTACAGATTAATTTGTTGGCATAACTGATGTCCAGATCAATTTGGTGGTTGTTTTTAGTTGTGAATGATATGTAATGGGTTTTATCAAAATTTAAT
>NW_019738883.1:68475-76726 GCF_002891405.2 Cryptotermes secundus
TAGTACTTTATTATTCACTGAATTTAGTAGACTGCAATTACCTTTTCCGATTTCTATTGGTTCACTAACATTATTGTCTGAAAGATTAGTTTCTTTTACTTGATAAACTTTACTTGCACTCTTTATCCTAAAAAATGATTCTGAACACCCATGACAACTGGAATGTGTCTGCCCTTAATGCTCTCTGTAATGAGTCGCTCTGCTTGTCCTTGCCTCGAGGATTAAGATGCAAACCATTATTGTACCAGTTCACAAGAAGGGTGATAAAACTGACTGTAGTAATTATCGGGGGATATTACTGCCATCAACTTCATATAAAATTTTGTCCAATATTCTTCTTTCAAGGTTAAGTCCATATATAGATGAAATTATTGGGGATCATCGGTGTGGGTTTTGACATAACAGATCAACTACATATCAGATCTTTTGCATTCATCAGATATTGGAGAAAAAATGGGAGTACGATGAGACAGTACATCAGCTATTCATAGACTTCAAGAAAGCCTATGATTCAGTTAGGAAGGAAGTATTGTACAATATTCTAATAGAGTTTGGGATACCCATGAAACTAGTTAGGTTGATTAAAATGTGTTTAAAAGAAACATATAGTAAAGTCCGTGTAGGTAAACATTTGTCTGATAAATTTCCTATCCAGAATGGTCTAAAACAAGGAGATGCTTTATTGCCACTCCTTTTCAACTTTGCCTTAGAATATGCAATTAGGAAGGTCCAGGGAAACCAGGTGGAACTGAAATTAAATGGGACACATCAGCCGTTCGTCTACGCTGATGATGTGAATCTACTGGGTGATAATGTAAATACCATAAGCAAAAACACACAAACTTTAATTGATGCAAGTAGAGAGGTTGGTCTGGAAGTAACCACAGAGAAAACTAAGTATATGTTAGTCTCATCACCAAAATGCAGGGCAAAATCATGACATAAAGATAGGAAACAGATGTTTTGAAAAAGTGGCACAGTTCAGATATTTGGGAACAATGATAACAGATCGAAACCTGATTCAGGAGGAAATTAAGAGGCAATTGAACTTGGGTAATGCTTGCTATCATTCAGTCCAGAACCTTATGTCTTCTCATCTGTTGTCCAAAAACATAAAAATTAGAACATACAAAACTATAATTTTGCGTGTGGTTCTGTATGGGAGTGAAACTTGGTCTCTTGACACTAGGAGAGGAACACAGACTGAGGGTGTTTGAGAACAGGGTGTTGAGGAGAATATTTGGACCGAAGAGAGATGAAGTGACGGGAGATTGGGGAAAGCTGCATAATGAGGAGCTTCATAACTTGTACTCTTCTCCAAGTATAATTAGGATGATCAAGTCAAGGAGGGTGAGGTGGGAAGGTCATGTAGCACGAATGGGGGAGACGAGGAATGCGTATAGGATATTGGTGGGAAAGCCAGAAGAAACCACAGGGAAGACCAAGGCGTACGTGGGTGGACAATATTAGAATGGATCTTAGAGGGACAGGATGGGATGGTATGGATTGGATAGATCTGGCTCAGGATAGGGACCAGTGGAGGGCTCTTGTGAACATGGTAATGAACCTTCGGATTCCATAAAATGCTGGGAAATTCTTGAGTAGCTGCAGAATTGGCGGCTCCTCCAGAAGGGCTCAGCTCCATGAGTAAGTAAGAGGGAAATATTTATCTTGGAAACTGTTCAGAACAGGATGCATGTACATATACATTTTTCTGCTAAGAATGGCTGAATGATCAGAATACTGACCTTTCATCCTAGGACACTCTGTATAATGAAAAACTAACATATAATATCAGCAACAAAATATTTCAAAACTAAACATTGCCACAGCAAATATGCTGATCAAGAGGACAGCCTGAGAACTGCTTCATCAAACAATAAATATCTAGGCTAATTTTATCTATTTTTAAAAAAACATTTTCTTACTTAATAAGATGGGCAGAGCAATTCATGCTTTTGATTAAAACCATCCCTGGAAATGTTTCAGAAGTAATATCTTGCATATTTTAATTAGAACCCCTTAAAATGTCGCGATATATTTTTGGGCTCTGCCCATTATTCTGTGAATATAAATCAATCTAGAAATCCTATGGGTTTCTAAAATAATGAATAAATATTATGTATATTAGATATCCTATGATTTCTTTTAATTTTGGATACTAGTAGAAAATGCAGATGTTCAGTCCATACATGATAATGTATCATGCATGTACAATCTTCTTATGCACTTTGTAATTCTAACCCAAACATCAGATGCCACGTTGCAATCACCACTGCAGCTTAATTTACTTCCATACCAGAACAGCAGCAGTTTTCATTATGCCAATTATAAAATACTCAAGATGATAAAGCAAAGAAAGCAGGATGAAGAAACATCATTCATGGGGAAGGAACTGTATATCAAGTAGCAGTAAAACTTGTTGCAGATACTCCTGGTTATAAAAATCAGCATCACTTTCAAACAAGTGTGGTGTTTTGACTTGTGGCACCATGATTTGCGAATTTCACCTATTTTCATTTGTACATTTGCAACATGTAGTCTGTTCAAGTTCACTGTTGACACTTCACTGCATTAATAATACAATCACAACAATTTATGTAAATAGTGAAAACTAAGGTTTAACATGCAGAAAAGGTTTGGGCCATAATTTGTCTATACTTTAGTAATACTGTTTTTGCAAACAGAGGCAGGGATGTTTGATGGGAAATGACTATTTTATTTAGTGTTGAAGAAATGTGACAAAATTTGATAAATTACTATGCTGTACAAAGGCAAAAATAATACTATTTAAGTTGTATCACTTGAGGATTTATCTCCTTTACATGTTTCGATCCTTACGGATCATCCTCAGAGGGTATCAATACTTTCGGGAACTACTATTACAATAGATGTTAATTTTATGGATACACGTTGTCTAAAATGCACAATATACGCAATGTTCAACCTTCCACATTCACAGCGACCTTCTTGGTGTTAAAACCTTTTAAAAAAGTTTGTTTTAAAAAACTTTCAAGATCAAGCTTAAAATTTATGAACCATACAGGTTCGCGTCAATTCTCCTATTGTTATTCGTAGAGGTGGCTGGTCCTGTGCCACCTGTTTATCTTGCGAAAGGAGATCCTTAGTATTTCTGTGTTTATTCGTGGCCTGCTGTGTTGTTTATGCTATGCTGTATTTGATAAGCATGTTTTTATTTTCAGAATGGACTGAGTTCTTTTTAGTTGATGATGAACTACTTGATGTTACATTGTTCTTCCCAATTTTTTATGGAGCCAAGGGGACTAATTTTGAACACTGAGCTGATTTATTGTAACTACACTGCAACCTTGATACTCCAAACTAATCCAAAATGAATGCGTTTCAATTCTCAAATCATTTCGTAAAATTATTTACTCGGTCCAGCCAACGACCAGAACTTGTGGATCTTCATCTACATGCCCACTTAAGGGCAAATGATAACCAGGTTACATTTTTACCACCTAGATTGGCAGGTTCATCAACATATAAATTAAATTTACTCTTAAATTGTTTTTTATGAACCACAGATATACTACATAATTGGTTTCTGTACAGTATATTGAAACACCTGTGAAAAGTTTCAACAAATAATTTCCTGTGTAACGTACACATGAGTAAAAGTTTAAGCCCCTCTCTCAAACTTAAAAATCTGGGGGTAGGGGCATAATACAACTTATTTCAACGCCATAAAGATTCACAATGGCATTTATCAATGTATGTTGAACATGCTACATGGACATGAAATAACTGTTCTCAAGTTGTCTAGTGTCTTTCTTGGCCCTTAAATCCAGTCAGATATGAGAAAAACATGCAAGCAGCAGCTTTTCGTGCTTTATGCGAGAAATGGAACAGCAGACTGGTCATCAGCTGTTACTATGCAATGTCTCTGTTATTGTACATGTAAGATTGTACTTTCTTCGTATTTTCATTTACAGTGATGAACTAATACAGTGAAACATACACTTCAGCCAGGTTTTCTGTACCATATAATGATACTTCAAAGAGTATGGTGAGCTACCAACAAGTTATGTCTACTGCTGTATATAGTGAGACAGTTTCAGCAAAGTAGAGGACATGATGATGAAAGAAGAGTGCACTTATTAATGCTCAAAACAACAGATATTGGAGTAATATTAACTGTAAACAGTCTTTTGAAGTACCCACTCACCATCAGAACACTTGTGTGTGCCAGTACCGCTACGCAAATAGCAGAACCTGTATTTTTAAAAAAAAAGTATTCAAATAATCCCCACACTGGGTGAATTTAGGCACATCTGTGAAATAACTACACTAATAACATCTGTTGACGCCAGTGAATTGAAACTAGTGTCAAACAATCTTTTTCAAGAGGATGAAGTTTAAGAGTAGCAGGGTGACATTCTTAACATCTACTGTGATGGTTAGCTCTTTTAAACAATGTATTTACTTTAACAAATGCATATCAATGTTTATAATATACAGTGTATTAGATTTATGAGACACACTCCATCTTAAGTGCAACAATTTAATTGTAGTTCTTCCTTCTTTTCTTCCTCCACACTACATGTTTCGGCCCAAAATTTTCAAATTGACGTGTGTAGGTTAACAAAGATTTTATACATACATACAATTGAAAAGACTGGTGTTTTATATTTTAAACTACGAGTAGTGTAGCAGCTACGTAAGAATATACACCTGATGATAGCCATCTAGGGCCGAAACATGTAGTGTGGAGGAAGGAAAGAAGAACTACAATTAAATTGTTGCGCTTAAGATGGAGTTTGTCTCATATATTGTGTGAGTGTAACAGGATGCTTAAATATAATATTGTATTAGATTTGTTTCATTCTGGTCCGTCACACTAACAATATTACAAATGATAAAATAATTTCATCTAGTGTGACTGTTGAAGCTTTTGCTACTACACTTTTTAGCACCCTAACATGTTTCGGTCCCTATAGACCTTCATCAGAGGGAACATCAATACTTTTTGAAACTACTATTACATTGGGTGTTTTGATTTTTAAATACATAAATATACAATATTTGTAATATACACTTTATACAAAATCCAAATTTCTTACCTTCCCAAGTAAGACAGGCGGCACAAGTTCGGCCCCATCAAGAAAAACGAAAGGAAAAGGGACACAAACCTATTCGGTTAAAGAATTTTAACTTAAATAACAAAAAGTTTTTAAAAGAAATTAAATAAAAAAACTTTAATGCATCAAGTTCTAAGAAATTTGGATTTTATATAAAGTGTATATTACAAATATTGTACATTTATGTATTTTAAAAATCAAAACACCCAATGTAATAATATTTTGATGTTCCCTCTGATGATGGTCTATAGGGACCGAAACATGTTAGGGTGCTAAAAAGTGAAGTAGTAAAAGCTTCAACAGTCACACTGGATGGAACTGTTTTATCATTTGCAATGTATTAGCTGTAATGCTAGGCTCCCCTCTTGGCAAATGAAAAGCAACAGGCTGATGGTAAGAGGCAATTTGGCTGTTTGTTACTGTAGTTGCAACATATCTATGAAATGGTCTGGGACTTTATGTAAAATGTCAACACTACTATATAAGTTATACTGTAATTAAATATTTATTCAGCATACATTCAATACCTTATTTGCTTGCTTCCTACAATATTAATACTGAAGCTACTTTTTTTACATATACAGTATTGTAAAGTGTATACAGTATATAGATTTGTGAAACTTTTCTGTCTCAAGAACTAGCGTGATGTTCATAAACTTTCACAAATATAGCTACAAAAAATCATTACTTATCCAAGTTGTATCCTTCAAATAATACGAACATAATGCATCTTTTATTTCCTCTATCTCTCATTCATACCGTCTCACATCACAATATTTTGCATAAAAGGAACAACACATTGCACACAGATTCCCTTTCTCTACCACAATGGGCCTCTTTTGTACTTTTACCACAATCCTAGATTGGTCATTAAGTTATGTAATGCAAGAGCATATCTGACAGCTGGAACACCTTATACTGCCACATAACAAACCTGCTGCAAACATAAGATGGTTAGCTGGGTACTGCAGAGAAGAAAATAACAGAATTAATTTGGTGAAACAGAGAAGCAATAAATGCAAATGTATTCTGTTCTCAGATATATTGTATTTTAATGTCATATTGTGTGTGAGCTATTTATTGTATGTTCCATTAACTCTTCAGCGAGGGCATTTAAATATCGCTGTTGGTGGGTGCTAGTGAAATTCTGAACTTTAGTGTGCCCATGTTTTTGTTATTCGGGAGACACAGATATATGACCATTGTGCTACGTATTGCTACACCGAGTAGCCTCTTGAATAACTTCTGATACCACTTAGTACTCTCATTTTGTTCAAGTAAGTATGGCTGTAGCATTTGATCTATCAGATCCACTCCTAGCATGTTTCTGTTGTAATCACAAACAACCAAGGCGCTTTGTTTCTTGTTTGCTTTATTCACAACCACACGCATATAATCTTTGTGGTATGTTGATATCATAGTCACTTGGCCATCACAACCGTGGGGTCAGCGTTCTATTTAGACTGACTGGCAGAGCTGCAGGAAATTGAATGTTATGTTTACACAAAGAGAGCGCATTCTTTTCACAACAGCCCAGTGCAATCGTCATCATGCTGGCATGGTTCGTTCCATATTTATGGGCCTTCAAAATTAAGCTTACAGCTTGGCATACGGTGTACGGCAAACCACAGGTAGGACCATTTAAATACCAGCGTACCATGTATGGCAAACCACGCTGAAGGGTTAACACAATCCTGTATAAACTGAATAAATTTATATTGTTTTCACTTTACAGCATGTTTCGGCCATTCGGGCCATCATCAGGTAAGTCATTTTATGTTAACACTATACTTTTTCTGATATTATTCACCTACATTGGCCAAATTTTACAATTTTTAGAAGGAAGGTCCTATGTCATTGCAAGCTTAAAATTAATAAGCAAAATAAAATATAATAAGATTATTATTGTTATCAATTAAAATTTCTCTCACTTGTAGCTTGGTCACTCACAAGTGGTCAGCCCCACAGTCACTCGTCAAAGGCACATCATCAAGTTTTACTATACTACAACACAAAAGTGAAGACCTTGACCCACTACGCACACACATATTCAAAACCAGCACAAAGTGATCCAGCAGCAATATCAGCTGCCAAAACTTTAACAATAAATAAATGTGCTGGCATACAAAGTTATACTTTGATAAATACAGACTGCTTGTGAGTGACCAGGAAAGACATTTAAAAGTCACAAATGAAATTTTAACAGATAATAATTATGTTATATTTTAGCGTCCTGTTACACTGATTCATGTCCACGGTTTATGCTAACCGTCTTAGAGTGTATACACTTTTTCACCTTATTCTTCACTTCCACACTACATGTGTCAGCACTAATGTGCCATCCTCAGGTGTCTTTATGCATGTTAAATTATTGTACTGCATGCCATGATGTCTTCATTCTAAAATGACTAAAATCTGTATTTGTCATATATGTTGATGAAAAAGTGTATACACTGTAAGATGGTTAGCATAAACCATGATAATAATTATCTATTTTAGTTTTACTTAATTTAAAATTAAAATTAATTTTACCCTAATATTTTTAGCTCAAATAAAAATTACTGCTGACACATATGACCTGCATAAAAATGGTAAAAACTGTAAACATTGGACAATGTTGGGGAATAATAGCAGAAAAAGTAGTGTTAATGTAAAACGACTTACATGAGATGGCCTCAATGGCCAAAACAGTTGTAAAGTGAAAAAAGTATAAATTTATTCAATTTATATAGGAACTGTGCTGACAAGAAACAATTATTATTCTGAAGAAAGCAGTCTTGTGGGATGTGGCACCGTGCAGATGTGGTGTTAACCGACGTTTCAGAGGAACATATCGCCTCCATCTTAAGGGTAGAAGGAAAAATAAAATCCACACCAAAGAGACCGTGAGAACCGGTACAAGCAGACTGGACTGATGCTGGAAATAAACTCAGCTTTTAGAGCAGGGAGGGGGGGGGCAAGTCTACACGGGAAAATCAGTGGAGAGGGAGAGGGGAAGGGTCCAGGGAGCTGTAGCAAGGTTAGAGCAGGTATAGGACATTGTGTTGGGGGAGAAAGGCAAGGTTAATGGGAGGACATTAACCCTTAAGCTGGGGGGTTGCTATGTGACTCGGTCATGACCTGTGTAGCCTTGTGGATCTGGCGTCGTC
>NW_019738883.1:76732-100503 GCF_002891405.2 Cryptotermes secundus
GAAAAGCCATGACCGACTCACATAACAACCCCCCAGCTTAAGGGTTAATGCCCTCCCATTAACCTTGCCTTTCTCCCCCCCCTGACACAATAGCCTATACAAAACCCTGCTTCTGTCCCAGACCCATCCCCTCTCCCTCTACACTGATTTCCCCTCCCTTCCCTGCTCTCACATAGCTGAGTTTATTTCCAACATCAGTCCAGTCTGCTTGCACTGGTTCTCACTGTCTCTTTGCTTGCGGATACGTTCCTCCGAAACGTCGGTTAACACATCTACATGGTGCAACATCCCAGAAGACTGCTTTGTTCATAGTCACCGCTGTGAAAACCTCAAATCTTACAATTATTCTGTTCTCATGCATGATAAGAACCATCTAAATGGGTCCCAAGTGGAGAAACATCAACCTCTACATTCATAAGGCTTCTTCAGAAAACCCCTCCATGATTCTGTTGCTTGGATTAATTCTGTCACTGAACATACCCGAATTACCACAGGACAGAAACTACTCTGTCTATCATATTACATTATTTTAACACTCTGCTGTAACCATCAAGCCATCATATGGACCTATGTATGTATGTATGTATATACACACGTACACATACTGCTACAAGGCCACAATATAAACTGTTAAAATCACACTGTTTCATGTTCACATAACACACATATCTTCACTATAATAAAAGGTCCAAGTCTTCATTTAGTGGTTGTCTCATTGATCCCTGGTAAGGACTTGCTGATAATGTTGACAATGAAACAATACTTCGTATCTGTAAATCTGCAGTTGTCAATGTCAGGTTTACACATAACTTCTGCAGTATTTAAACTTTTTAAAGCCTATACCAACATACCTACATCACTGTTCCTCAGGTCAAGTGACAGTTATCGATTAATACTTACATAATAACTAATCTTCTTAAACATTTCATTAATGAACCAATCTAACAAATGAATAACACAGCTCCTAATGTTCTTTATCATTCATCGCACTTGGTAATTTAATCATTTTGTAAGGTACTTATGAAACCTTCAAATGTGTTAGATTGTGTATGATGTATGCTAACACTGCAGTTAAGTACTGCATCATATAATGAATACAATTTAGAAGGGATGAAGAGCTGGTCATTTTTCTACAGTGGCGTGGGACTCCATCACTTACATGTGAATCAAAGATGCTGCTTACATAGAATTGTGTAGCTACGAAAACAAAACACCCTACTGATGTTTCACATGTGCTGTAATTAGATGTTGCACCTACATTTATAAATCATCAGTCTCAAGCAGGGGCTGGCCTCTTGGCTATGAGCTTACCATCCATTACCTTCAATCCATGTCGACTTCTAACTGCAAATTTTGCAATGGCTGCAGCCGTGACATATGGAGTGTGTCGCAGATCAACCCTTACCAAGGCATCGCACCTTGCAAGGTGTTCTAAACTTGCATCTGTGAGAAGTCGACAATTAGAAAGATTCAGACTATGAAGTAAGTTTATGGTTGCTGCAGGAGGTGTTGCTAATTGAGCCACCCCAGCATCAGAGACCCTCTGACACCCTGATATGTCCAATTCAGCCAAACGAGGAAGATGTTGTGTCACATAACGCAGGGCAACATCAGTTAAGTCACAGCCTGCCAATCGCAAGGTGCGTAGGTTTCTAAGTCGTGATTTAGTATCCACAAGACCTGGCCTAGAATCTGGTGGTGGACTCAGAATGTCCCTCAGGGAAGCGTCATTGAGTCCAGATACAAAACTCAAGTCCAAAGAAGCTAAAGGCGGGCAAGCGCAGGTACGTAATGCACTAACCCCTGCCCAGCTACACCCTTGGAGTGAAAGTTCTCTGAGTTGTGGAAGCCTGGTCACTAACCAAGCTAACTGCCGTTTTGCTACACCACTCCAATCTAAAACTAACTGTTCTGGTTGGCGCCTGGTTATTCCAGCCAAATGCTGTGCAGTCAGGATATGTCTATGTGACAGCTCCATACGGCGCCACAAACTTGGGTCAACAGAAAATCTTGACCATGTCCTGCAAACTCCAGCACAGATGGCAAGTTCAGCAGGACTAAGATATCGAAACACAGGCAAAATGCAAGCTTTCTCTAAAGCAAGATTTGTACATCCAGTTGTAGTCCCACCCATTACTGCTCTGGCTAAACCAGGTGCAGGTCGTACAACATAACTGGGTCTCTTCAGAACTTTACTGGAATTAGCAGAGAGCTGATGGGCTAACTGTGTACGTAACGCCAATTTTCTTGGTTCAGCAGGGCCACCAGTTCCACTGTTGCTCATGTTACCAGGGCTTGCAACACTTGAAGGCAAGTCCTCTGCACTCTGACTGTGTTTCAGTGCTACACTACCAGGTGGTGAGACACTGGCTTCATTTGAAGATAATATTCGTTCATCCCAGTTTGATGACTGATGCTGTAACAAATAAACCACACTGACTTTACCTGCATCAAAGAATGCTACAACATTACTTTCATCAAGTCAAGCACAAATATCTAGCGAGTCACAGATTCACACTAGCAATATACACCTATACACCATATGATGGAGCCATGATAATGCAGTTGGTATGTTGACTGGCTAGGGCTGGATGACTGACAGGTTGGAGTTCAAGTCCTCAAAGGGACAAGGCCCACCTAGCCTCCTATCCAATGGATATCAGGGGCTTTTTCCCCAGAAGTAAAGCAGCTGAGAAGTGAAGCTGGCCATTCACCTCCAACTAGTGCCAAGGTCAAGAATATGTGGATCTATACGTCCAATCACCCATACGTCTTCATGGCATAGTGCTTAATTGACTAGGCATAGGGACTTTACCTTTTTTATGAAAGGAAAAATAAGGTGAACAGGAGAAACTACCTCTTCCAACTATTGACATCACCAGAACTCAATTTCAAACATTCAAGATTATTCTCTGATATGAGATAAATTATAAATTGTAGCTAACAGGTGAATATGTATGCCACGTTACACGTACTATATGTAAAATTTGCATTTTTCTGAGCAAAACATTTAAGAACCTGACATTTGATCTCGCTGGTAAATGAAATTACCATATGTTGCAATTATTATGTCACTGCCAAGTGCATAAAAATTCCACTTCAAGTAATTTAGTTATGACATTTCGCCATATATGCTATCATGTGAAACTGTAGAAAATTTGCTATAAGCTTTACCATTTCCTTAAAACAAGACTGAACATAATTAAAAAGAAACTAAATGGTAGACCAAAACTGTGGACATTTCACTGTCTTATAACATAATATTCTAGCATCCTGCTGCACATCACTTAGGATCAAATGATGCTGGTTCCACCGTCTCACATGCAACACGTCTTTCTATAAAACTTGCAGCAGTCAGCACGCCAATGGACTGGCAAGATAGCAATCATGTGACTTGTGTTTCTGTGTGGTCAATGCAGGCCAATATAACAAGGACCTGTCATAGCTTAGATTAGTGTGCAGTGCAGTTGAGAGTATAAGGACGAGAAAGGAGCACATCCTTTGTGGTGAACTGTGAAAAATAGTTGAGTACAGATTAGGACAGAGGAGTACTAAGTGATTGAAGACAAAGTAACAAGAAGACTCAATAGTGATTTGAAGTGCTAGTTTCTATGTTGAGATCCACTGCCAGGACATGACTAGTGAAGATGGAGAATCCTAGTGTATGTGCAACAGTGAACTGTAAATTGTGTAAATCAGTGACAGTGCTGTATTAACTGTAACTGAGATTGTAACCGAAGTGCCAGTAAAGCCAATCATCTGAACTAGAAGCCGTTATTTTCGTCACGCGTACCCCCATACACATGACAATATGGCCATCTCTATGTGCATGTGTATTCAAAGTGATGGGTTGTTATACTGTGCGACTTTTATATGAATTATTCAAAGTGACGGGTTGTTCGTCCTGTTGTGTTATGCTGCGTCTTTTTTTTATGAATGCACTCTAAATACACATGCACACAGAGGGGACCACACATCAATAACCAAAGCCACGATAAGAGAAACAGCAATTTCCTCATCCAAAATTTTAAACGCCTGATGATGACCATATTGGTCGGAACATATAGTGAAGTTATGTGATGTGTAAAACTTTTAAAGTGAACAGCTTTTAGTAGGTTTTATAGAAAGAAGTGCTGCACACGAGACAGTGGGACCAGCAACATTTCACTCACCATCTGAGTAAATATTTAATGTTCATTATATTCTCGGAGTATGGTCTACTTCTGTCTACTGGTGAAGAGAAGTAATGTTCATAATATTCTCAGAGTATGGTCTACTTCTGAAGGGAAGTAATGTTCATGATATTCTCAAAGTATGGTCTACTTCTGTCTACTGGTGAAGAGAAGTTATTTAATGTGTGTACATGTGTATATAAATGGCAGCAGCTGAAATTAAATTTGAATACTAATCTTGAACACTACCATCAGATAACCTGTACAGCCACTTCAACCCTAGCTCCAACCTTGAAATCACTAAAATATGTCAATATAATAGCCTACAGATGGGAGCAGAGCCAACTCCCAGAATGACCATAGTATCTCCATTACAATATTAGAACATATCAAAGAACCGGGCTAGAGAATAAATGATCACACATAGCTGAACATATACTCAGACCAAATTTAACATCAAAATCATTAGTACTGAAGCCCTAGTAAATATCCAAACTTACCATTTCCACATCATCAGGGAAGCCACTGAAATAATCAAATACTCCAATAACTTCATCTGTGAAGATGGATATGAACTGAGTAAGGTCTGACTTTTCACCTCTATTCCTCGAGCCTCTCTTCTTAACAACACAGTCCCTTCCCACTGGATAACACCATACACCATAGCCCCTCCCTTACTCCCACTATGATACCTAGATATCAGGCCACTTTGTCTTTCTGCCTTATACCCTCTGATGATAAGTGCCTGCAGTGAACACCAAAATGTTGGGACAGTTTCTATATACATGACTAACCACCAAAAGCCAAAGTTACAGGCCACAAAAACAAGAAAAACTCTGAAAGCATTCATAGTATTCAAGCTCAATAAACAGATAGTCTTTCAAACGTTCCTTTAAAAGAATTAAAATATAAAACTCTGTCCTATCATGCATGGCATAAGCCCCTTAATTTTGCAGCATGTCCAGAAATACAGAAAATTTTCCAGATAGAATGGCCATAAAGCATGCTTGTTATTTCTCGGACCCCACATTGCTGTAACTCCTGCTATTGTACTTGATCTGTAAGATAGGCAGTGTTATTCTGTCCTGAAATGCTACATGTGAGATACACATCAGAATAACAAACTTTCATGTACACATGAACAGTTATTCTGCAGGAAGAGGAAGAATAAGACTGAGGTGAAAATTCTGTTATGGTTCCACACAGAGAACTGTTCACAGAAATGTAAATAAATTAAAACAGAACTGTCAGTGGATACACCTAGACACAAAAAATTTCCAGTATGTATTATTCCATCAAGACTCCAAGCCAACACATACAACAAGACTATTTAAGGATGCACTTAGAGAAGAAATTGGGGCCAAGTATTAATAGTGGTTTGTGGCCAGCATGCTCCCCAGACTTCAAGAAATCTGACTTTTATTTAAGGAAAATTCTAAAACATCTTGCATATAAAACCCTTAAGAAGCTGCAAAACTGAAGGAAAATATTCAAAGGGCAGTTTCTTCCACTTCCCAAAAAACCGCAATATGTGAATGTAAACGTACAGAGGGTCAGGGGTGTGTGAGGAACAACAGAGGGCATTTCTAACATCTGCTGTAATGTGGGTATTATTTGCAATGCATTTCGGCCAAAAGTTTTACCCTTTAGTTGCACTAGCCATCTGAATCTTAGCTGACCCAACCTGACGTGATAAGCATTTGACTCTCTCCTGATGACTTAAATGATTTGTAGCCACAATCATGTTTACCCCCACTCCCCCAAAAACACTTCCTTAGGATTACACTGCAATGATATAGCAAATACGTCATAAAATTCTCACTAATTTTATTTAATGGCAGATATTTTTAAAAAGGCTATTATGTGATATGCTGCCAACGCACCTCTGCAATTTCAACTAGTAGTGACAGAAGTGAGTACACACTGCAATAAAGCAAGATATTGCTGAAGAAACAGATGTGTATGTGTCACTGCTGGTTATCTGGTAATATACTATTCATCAACATGTGTGTTCTTGAACCAGCATTAATTGGCTAGTTATTCACTTATTCGCGCCATAGCTCAAGCGGCGTCGTTGGCTTCCCACCATGGTGGCCTGGGTCTGATCCCGGGTCTGGTCAAGTGGGATTTGTGGTGGACAAAGTGGCCTTGGAGCAGGTTTTCTCCGAGTACTTCGGTTTCCCCTGCCAATCTTCATTCCACCAATTACTCCACAATCCCCCCTCTGGGGCTGGTACAATAGGCCAGAAGTGGCCTCAATACAAGGGACTTAGTCCCACCCCACTAGCAATAAAAAAAATGAAGGGGCACGCGGTAGCGTAGTTGGTTGAGGCACTATGCTACAGGCCAGTAGATTGCGGGAACAAATCCTGATGAGATGGATTTTTTCAATTTATCTAATCCTTCCAGCCGCACTATGGCCGTGGGGTCGACTCAACCTCTACCACAAATGAGTACCAGGAATATTCTTGGGGGTAAAGGGCAGCCAGCATATAAGACTGACAACCTTACTGCCATCTATGAGCTGATTCTAGAAAATGTGGGAACCTCAACCTCTCACAAATCTGTGGGCCTCCATGGCCTGTTACAGGGATACCTTTACTTTATTTTTACCTCCTAAATGAAAGTCAAATTAATTAACATGTTAAGCTAACACCCTCAGTAACACAAACAAAGAAACACCAAACTGTTTTGCATAATATAAAACAATATCATAACATTATGTGACAGAAGAATATTGATGTACTGTTTTAATGAATTTCTAAAAACAGCATTATTTAAGTTTCTTGAGTTTCTTAAGCTGCAACCTAATCTAGGCCTTGAGAACTCAAGACATTACATTCCATACAAGGAACCATTACACTGGAGGAAATTTGGAATGAGATGTTGCAAAACAACTTAATCTCTCAAGCGTAAGAGCTAGTGGATGGTTCAGTCACACTATTCCTTTAACATGATGTCACATAGTGGCTAAAGGATAAATACATAAAGAATCAAGAAAACACACAGGATGATACTACTAACAAATTGCTCCAATGTTGCTGAAAATGCCATCTTCAGTTGATTCCTAGATAATAAGATTACTTACATAGTCAACACAAGATATTACATGAAATGTGGTAACATGCAAATTCAGTATGAAAATGGAAAGGCTATGAACTCTACACAAATTAACTATACATGGATTAATATTATGTCACACAGACAATGTATTTCAGACCCCATGCACCTAAGAGGGACAGACATATTTATTCTTACTTCTATAAATTTATAAATTATTCTTGCCATGTTCAAATTCTGGAAACTAAAAATCCAAGTAGAATATACTCTTTTATTCTCATCCAATACCCCTCCAGATATTTGTAATGGCCTGGACAGACCACGAAATATTCAGATACTGAAATAAACAGACATACCTTGAATCCAAATTTTGTAAAGGAACAAGATGGTGCTGCCAAGCGAACCAAACAAAACAGCCAGAGCTAGAACTGAAGCAAGCATCCACAAGCATGTTACCACAGACATACTGCAACCAAGCTAAGTGTTACCTATTGCATGCCACATACACAAAGCACATGAAAGGAAAGCAAAATGGTGAAAAGCATACATAACGAGAACAAAGGTACCAAACTCTAACCTTTCCTTGCAAAAACACTTGCTTATAATGAATAGATCGCCTGAATAAATGCCATTAGGCTATTACCAGAGGCATGAGAATGTAATTTAATACTAATTACTAATTTACAAGAGAGTAGATGTATTATTAACCTACTGCACTCGATGTTTTTGTGTACAGGAAAATCTACTATTTCTGGGATTATTTCTGAAAAAATTGACATTTAATGCTATAAGGAAGACAGAACAGTTTCAAGAGCCCTAAGTTCATCCAAGTGTTATATGGAACTGTTCTCAATATGAATCCTGGGTTAAAATTATAACCCTTTTGGGGAACACAAACCAATGAAAATATATGCATCTTGAGACTGTTCATTCACCCCTACCTTATCACATTAGGAATGACCATCATTTAAGCTCAAGCACAAAACTTTCTTTCTATACATACTGAAATACTGACTCTATACCCTGCCAATACCTGATCACTATAAGACTCACTCACGACTAACATAAATTACATGACTCACAAATTTGAACTGCACGTATTTTAACAAACGAAGTTATACATAAGTTTCTGCTTATGACTTGAATGTTAAGCTAAAATCAGTTTTAGTTTTTTAGTGTGATATTAAAAAGTGCATGTATGTACACACATAAAACTACTCATGCTCATAATTTGTGCTGGATTTCTAATCCAACCCTCATAACCTTATTGTTAAATTCCTTCCATATAACACTGTTCTGTACAAAGTTAACACCAATCGAGGAAATGGGTTTGTACAAGGTGGTTCAAATATGACGGGACTGATTTGTGTGTAAACAAGACACACTGCGCAGCAGCTGTGCGATCTTGAGAGAGTGAAGCCACAACCTTCACCCTCCCTCCTGTTCGGGTTAGAACCTGTTCAGTCCTGTCTGGGAGTTGCTAGAGTGATGAGCGAACAGAAGGTACCACTGACTGTGGAACAACGCATTATGATCAAATTCCTCATTGGAGAAAACGTCCCGTCCACTGAAATTCACCACGGACTCCAACAACAGTATGGGGAAGAGTTTCTCTCACGGACCCATGTGTTTGAGTGGTGTAAGTGCTTCAGAGAGGGCAGAGAGCGCGTGGAGAATGAACCGCATGATCGTCGGCCACGAACATCCATCACTGAGTCAAACATTGATCGAGCGACGCACTTATTCATGAGAATAGGCACATCACTATCAAGGAACTTGGAGGAATGCTGTCCATCAGTGTTGGTAGTGTAGAAGACATCGTGAAATACCACCTGCACTATCGCAAGGTGAATGCACGGTGGGTACCACGCACTTCGATGGACGTGAACAAAATGGTGCGCATGCAAGCTGCCAGTCGTCTCCTACAGCAGTTTGAAGATGAAGGTGATGCATTTTTGAAGTCTATAGTGACCACTGATGAAATGTGGGTGCACTACTTCATTCCCAAGTCCCAGCAATCATCACGCGAGTGGCGGCATACCAGTTCTCCCAAACCCAAGAGAGTTCGGAGGAGCCGTTCGGCAGGAAGAGTGATGGCAATGTTCTCCTGGGACTGGCAGGGGGTTATCCATGTAGGACTTTCTGACAGATGCCAGAACAGTCAATGCAGCTTATTATTCACACCTCCTGGCAATAGATGTGAAGGAAAAGTTCTGATCCAAGTGGAAGACAGGTGGAAAGTGGGTAGCCTTCCTTCAAGACAATGCACGTCCCCATACAGCCATAACAATGGAAACCCTCTGGAAATTGAAAGGGAACCTTCTGACACATCCGCCGTACAGTCCCGATTTGGCCCCAAGTAATTTCTACCTGTTCGGAAGGCTCAACTCAGACTTGCAAGGCATGCAGTTTGTGGATGACGCCGCCGTCATTCAGACTGTTTGGGAGTGGATACACCACCAACCACAATCCTTTTTTTTTTAAAGGGCATCATGATGCTTCCAGAACGTTGGAAAAAATGTGTTGACTCCGGAGGGGAGTATGTTGAAGACTGACATGAGCAAGTAAGAGTTTGGCAATTATGGTTTAAAAAAAAAAATCAGTCCTGGTCATATTTGAACCACCTTGTATAAAATAACACACAACTGCCAAAAGAATGATAATTAAAAGGAAAAATTACAATTTTCCATTACAGTACAAATAATCAACGGCCAGAACTAGTATCAAGTCATGTGGAACAATGAATCTGTAGCAATAAGGCCAATATTCTCAGATGCAAGAATAATTTTATTGGTTTACTATTTCACCTTATATTTCTCAATTCTAGGTTAGGTAGGTTTTCTGTGACTATAAATTACACATCCACTTACAGAGAAGTAACCCTTTTTTTTTTCCAGAGTTTCCAATGTGCAGTAATGCCATAATATGATGGAGGGAAAATATGAATACAGTGAATACCCAGCTAACTGGCATGTAAGGACTTGGATGTAATGTTTGCATGAGACGCTCCTACAGACATCTAGTACAGTCAAAACAACATGTCTTCGCTTTAGTCAATGCATGGGATGCTTCCTAGACAACATGGTCAAATAATGGGTAAAAAAATTCAAATACATATACTGTATCACAATTGCAATTTCAACTAGCCTTCACTGTCAAGGCGACCGCCTCTTTTGTGTAGTGGTCAGAGTACCTGGCTAAAGATACAGAGATCCTGGGTTCGATTCTCGGCACTAACCGATTTTCTGAGAAGTAGTGGGTCTGGAATGGGGTCCACTCAGTCTCATGAGAATAACTGAGGAGTTATTTCAAGGAAACAGCAGCTCTAGTCTAGAAAACCGAGATTAACAGCCATGGGGATCCGTTGCGCTGACCACAGAACACCCTCTATCTGCTAAAGCTGGCACTAACTTCGCCAAGAAGTGGTCATTTGGTCAGTATAGTTCCCTTGCAGACCACAGGCCATGGAGTTTGTTTTGTTTTTCACTGTCAAGGCACCTGCATAAGGGAGGATGTCAAGTGCCACTGCTAGAGATGGCTGAGGTGACTATGTGGCAAATGAACATACATGCATTGAAAATTTGTTTTTGAATAATTTTAAGTAATGGATTTTTTTTTTCATAATTTTCGGTGAGTGGGTGAGAATTCTGGATTGGATACCAGGTAACTGGGAGTGTACTGAGTATTATACTTTTTCTATTTCTTTATTTTCTTCAACTAATATAATCTGGGTACAATATAAAACTTATAATATCAGGTAAGTGTCAAATTTTCTATATTAGAAATCACAATACACTGCTGTGAGGTGCTCGTGAAGATGGTTACAGTGCTTGGAATAAACACTAAATATCACTCTATCAGTTGGATTTTAAATTTGATATGGATGTAGACAACATTTAGGCTTCATCACCCACAATGCTTATAAGGAATTAAAATATCAGCAATGTAAAGCTGTCCCTGTGTGTTAACTAATTATGCACTATGCCAAGAAGACATATGGGGGAGTGGATGTATAGATCCATGTTTTCTTGGCCTCAGCACTAGATGGGGGTGAGTGGTCAGCTTCACACCCCTGGTACCCCACTGGATAGGAGGCTGGGTGGGTCCCACAGCCAGTCTGAACAACATGGAGAAAACTCTGACCCCTTGGTCATCCAGTCCATGGCTAGTCATTATACTGACTATGCTATCCTGGATCCTAGTAAAATAGTAGTGGGTGAAAATTTCAGTTGTAATTAATTAAGTCCCCTAAAGATACTAATGTAAAAAATTATTCTTACATCATGGGTAACTAAATGATGTGTTGTTCTCTAGTTCCATTGACATTTCTTCCTTTTTTAGAAAACTATACATTCATTTTGCAACCCTGAAACAATTGTTTAGCCTTAGCCATGAACCCCATTCATAGACTGTGTGAAAATGTACTTAACCCTTCGGCGCGGGCATTTAAATATCACTGTTGTGGGGCCTCCTGCAGTAGTATTTTTTAATTGCCCATTTAAATTTTGCTCTAAATTATATTATGTATCATAACTTTTGAACTATATCAGATATAATTATGAATTTTTCACTGAAATCATCTTAAAAGAGGGTTTTATAATCTTTCCTTATAATATGAGCGCCCTGTATCTGAGCGATGGAAGCAAGTGGATTAAAAGTTGAGTTTCGTATGATATTTCTTGAAACATCCATCTAAACACAACCCTGCCTCACATCCACTACACCAGAAACAAATTCTTTCCTTTTACCATGTTTTGCGCACACCACACATCTTTTTTGAGGCTTTGCTTTTTTCCTTTGGCTGGAATATGTTCCAGGAAATTTCTTTCTGTGAATCTTTTAGGCGGCGGCTCAACTGACGGACGCCCGTATACAGGATGAAGAAAACCAGAACTGTGATTTTCCACGAGGCCTTGTGCTAGTGAAATTCTGAACTTTAGCGTGCCCATGTTTTTGTTATTCGGGAGACACCGATATATGACCATTGCATTACGTATTGCTACATTGAGTAGCCTCTTGAATAACTTCTGATACCACTCAGTACTCTTCTTTTGTTCAAGTAAGTACGGCTATAGCATTTGATCCGTCAGATCCACTCCTAGCATGTTTCTGTTGTAATCACAAACAACCAAGGCGCTTTGTTTCTTGTTTGCTTTATTCATAACCACACGCATATCATCTTTGTGGTATGTTGATATCATAGTCACTCGGCCATTGCAACTGTAAGGTCAGCGTTCTATTTAGACTAACTGGCAGAGGTGCAGGAAATTGAATGTTATGTTTACACAAACAGAGAGCGCATTCTTTTCACAACAGCCCCATGCAATCGTCATCATGCTGGCGTAGTTCGTTCCATATTTATGGACCTTCGAAATTAAGCTTACAGCTTGGCATATGGTGTACGGCAAACTGCAGGTAGGACCATTTAAATACCAGCGTGCCATGTATGGCAAACCGCACTGAAGGGTTAATAACACTATGATCAGAATGCTGTTTGAAGTGTTCTACCTGCCAGGACATAATGCCATGTAGTCCGTTGAAAGTCAACTGACGTTTCAGATGAACACATCGCCTCTATATTCCGGGTCAAAGAATGAGCTTGGCAAGAAACCAGCATGAAAGCAGGTGGCAACAAGAATTGGTATCTTGTTCAGCTGATTCTTTGATCCTGAAGATGGAGGCAATGCGTTTGTCTGCAAAGTCAGTTGACTTTCAACAGACTATATGGCGTTGTCTGAGAAGACAGTACTCTTCATTACCACCACTGTGAAAACCTCAAATCCTACACAGGATACTGTATGTCAATGTTTTAAAAAAAAAAGTTATTTTCTTTTTGCATGTAGCTGTAGTGATTTTCACAGAATTGTACATATTTGTCCAAAGTTATGTCACAATAATGTATACTTCAGATGCTCAATATGACAGTTAATTTTCATGAAAAGCTATTATTCAGAGTTGGACATTTTCAAGTTTCAAAGAATACTACACTGATAATATATAGTCTCACTGGCTGTTCCATTTAATAGCCAACTTAAAAAAATTCTGCATACATGAAAGTGAATGACTGGAGAATGTGCTTACAGAATATAAACAAGCAAACATTTGTTCAGCTTTCACTACATAACACACAATGAAACTGCCAGTCTTCAAGTAAAATAATTTAAATTACTGTCATCCTAAATCACTAAACTCAGTCTTCAATGATGACATAATGTTCTTTCTTATTTACACATGACAGTAAACATCGAGGAAGTGGGAGAGAAACTATAATATTGTAATTCAATTACCAACACCACAATAACTGTAAGACTGAATTTCTCACCACATTACACTTCATGTATAATAAAACTGGAAGGCAAATAAGCTTCCATTTAGACAGCTACAGTCAGCAGAAGTAAAAACACATTCACTTTGCACCTGTATAAACATAACCTCTGATTCTTGCATAAGATTCATGTCCTTAACACCACATTCACTGTAATATGGCAGCCACCCCCTCTCAGAGTGGGAGAATTTAAGGAGTAACTTTACTATTTCTCCAAATAACTTTTTTGGTTTTCTGTTTCTTCACAAAGGCCTATTTAAAAGGCCCCACATACACTAATACAAGTGGCACCATGCACTGCAACACTTCATGAGACTTGTATCTGTTTCACTGCAGCACATACATACTATGAGGTATGCTTTGGTGTCAGCTTCTACCAATACATACTTCACAACTTACACTAACACGTCTCTTTAAAACATCCACACACTTATTGCAACCTGCATCATGACCTATTAATTACCACTTGTATCCACACATCCTGGACCCTTCAGGTCTGCAAAATTTACCCAAAATTCTCTGAATATTTGGGTCAAAGGCTGATTATCAGTATTATGTTGGATAATGTCCACTGTCCCAGTATATTTCATTTGCATGACATTTTGGAAGTTGGCTTCAGAGGTAAAATAAACAATACAATGACACGGAGGATCACTCTGTTTAATGGGCGAGGGTTGTTATTGGAATAGAACCCACACATATAACTTCTATTATTTTAAACACTGTCAGGTGATCGGAGTGACTATAGACAGGATCTTGATTGGTAACTGCATTTACTGAACACTTACAGATCGAAACCACAAGCAACTATGGTACTAAAGCTAATTCACACACACTACAGCACGCACTAAATCTTCTGTCTGCTGTGTCTTCACACTCTGAACAGCCTCAAATGTCATAGATCTCTCAGCTTTTGTGCTCAGTGCCTTGTCCTTGCTGGCTGTTTCCACCTCACAACTTGGCGTTGCTTTGCAATGACTTACAATAGTGGAGCTCCTCTGCTTCCCATGCCTACAACAGGGGCAACTGTCTCACAACAGCCTCAGACTTGGACTGGTCTGTCTGGCTAAAGACTTTCCAAATCAGACCAACTGGCTTGTGTTTCGATTCTCCAGCACAGACCCAACAGAAAACACCGCATCCCACAATTCCTCTATTGCCACATGACCTGGTAGTCATGGAAATGTGTTTACAGAGCTATTGCCTCACAATGGCTGCCTCTGCTGATTAAACTAATTGGCTTTCAGTGGACATGCCACAATATATTATAGCAAAAAATTCTGCCTTTGTAGAGGTCCATTAGGTTTGGTGCTAAATATAGCTACTAACAGTAACTGCTAATCAGAAGTTCGGCAATATTCTTTTTTGGGTGTAACTGTCTTCCTGTAACTGAAGTATCATGTGGTACAGTGATATCCTGGAATGGCACAGCCTATCACTAACTGCAGTACCACACATTCCACTTACTTTTGTCTGAACCACTCCGATCAACACGTTATGTGCTATGGTGTTACACATCACCCTAGTGTTAATTTTTATGTCAGTAATCTTCATGGGATGCATCGTGTTGTGTGTCATCGTAGCATTTTATGGGACTGTCTACACAACAATGTGTAATCCCCAAATGTGGGGATTCTTTGCGCTGACCACGCGACACCCTCTATCAGCAAAAGTTGGCACTAAACTTCACCGACAAGCGGCAGTCACCCTGTCTGTATAGTCAGCTTGTGGACTAAAATCACGGAGTTTTTTTTATATGGTTTTGATTACTATTGTAATGTGGGTGGCCAGAACGTTGCTAGGTAAGAGACCAGTAAACACCCCACAACCGAATACACATAAGGCAACAATGGAAGATGTGTCTCAGTGGAGGAATGTTATTGTTCATTGATAGGCAACAGCGCATCAATGAAGATGCTGGCTAGGAATCATGTAACTTGTTCTCTGTGTGGTCTTCCGTATGCAAACACTGAACTGGGTTTTCTGTGTGTGGTCTGTGCAGAGGCTCTATAACGAGGCTTACAGAATAACACCAGCAGTTTAGCAGCTGGATTGAGAGAACAGTTCAAGGCAATTCAGAGACTAGTGCAGGGTGCAGTGCAGTTGTGAAGATTATAAGAGTAGCAAAGATAATGGACTGATACACAGAATCCAAAAGCAGTACAAACGAAGATTAGAATTGAAGTGTTAAAGACTTTACTTTATGTGTTATTGTTCCAATAATAATTTGAAGTGTTATAATTCTTTGTAGTTATGACTGGCAGTTGTCCAAAAATCGACTGCCAATCCAAACCCGTGTCTTAGTCTGTGTGACAACATAATATTAATCCACTGTATATTTGTTAGATTATACTTTAACAAAGGGGTGTATTCATTAAACAAATGGTAAAATACTGTAATAAGATGGATATATATTAAGAAAACAATTTAGTGACCATGAACACAATTCTGTAGGTTTGCCCGATGATTACCTTGTAAAGGTTGAAACTTGTAGGGACGCCTTTGGCAAATAATCAAATGCTGGAATGTTAGTATCAATTTGTTCGTTGATGTAACTGTGTAGGCAGTCCCATGAAACACTGATTATGTTGATAGTAGTGTTTATAAAGTGCTGGTAACTTAATGTAGAATAAGTGTACATAATAGTAAAAGAAGTTGAAGGTTACACAGATATGGCAGGAGGTGTTGTGGGGGGGGAAGACAAAACAAGGTGGGGAGAGTCAAAGCTGTAAACTTGTGTACTAACACATTCAGCAAGCTGTATGCTGAAATGGGTTTCAAACATGTACAAGGTGCTATTGGAAAGTTCCTGGATTGTTACTGTTAACTGCCTTGGTGAAAGAAGATGAGAGGTGAGGCCAAGGTCACACTTCCACAAGCCTATTGCATTAGTATGCCATGTGACACTGTGCTGTGAACAAGTGCTGATTTTGAGTGCTTTTTCGACTTCCTGTTTTGTTTTGTCTGTGATGGATGGCAAAAATTGAGAAATGTGTTGCATCAAGTTTCGTGTGAAGCTCAGTAAATCCACTACTGAAACCTTTGAAATGCTTCATGAGGCTTTTGGAGAATATTCTTTAAGCTGGACAGCGGATTTTGAATGGGATTCATGTGTCAAGGCTGGTTGAGCATCAGCTGAAGATGAATGTTCAGGGCGACCAAGCACCAGCAAAACAACATAAAATGTTGACAAAATTCCAGAACTCATCTACAAAGACTGTTGCTGAACAATCCATGAGCTCACACACACTGCTGGGATCAGTTATGCAGTTTGCCAGGAGATCTTAATGGAAAATTGGTACATGCTCTGCACTGCCGCAAAGTTCATTCCCCGACTCTTCACAAATGATCAAAAACAGAAGTGGGTACACATGTCTTGAACTACAAGAGAAGGCTAATGAGGACCCAGCTTTTACTTGTATCTCTAGGATCATAACAGGTGACAAATGTTGAATTTATGGTTATGACCCAGAAACAAAGCAAAACTTGTTGCAGTGGAAGAGCCCACAATCACCACAACCAAAAAAGGTGCAGCAGGTCTGGAGTTCAACAAAGAGCATGCTCATTTTTTATTGACATGAAGGGGATTGTTCGCCCTGAATTTGTTCCTCGTAACACTACAGTCAACTCTGACCTTTACTATGATGATTTCAGACACCTGTGAGAACATGGGCGACGAAAAAGACTGGAACTTTGGTGCAACCACAACTGGCTCCATCATGACAACACCCACATGTCCATGAAAACGAGAGTTTGTGACAAAGAACATGGTTATTGTTCCCCAGCCTCCCTACTCACCAGACTTAGCCCCCTGTGATTTCACTTTGTTTCCAAAATTAAAAATGAAACTGAAGGGATGACGTTTTTAACAGTGTCTGACATCCAAAAGGGAATAACAAGCAGTACTCAACAGCATTAAGGAAAATTACTTCCACGGTAATTTGAAGCATGGCAAAAATGATGGGATCACTGTATACATTCCCAAGGAGACTGTTTTGAAAGAAACTGAAAGAAAACTTAAGATTTTTTTTAACCTAGTCCAGGAAATTTACGATAGCACCTCATAACAAAACTGACTTCAGAAGCAACCAGAAGATCAATGACCACTATATACAGACTATGAGCGATATCTGGAAAGTAAAGATACAAGTCCAGTAAAATAGCAAGCAGTTCCCCCCACCCTCCAGAAATAGCAGTGCTGCCATGTGAGATGGGAACTGTATGACAGGGCAGAGTTCACCTGCCACAGTCATGGCAACATTGTGCTCACAGTGTGTTTAAAACAGTTGTGTCGATTCAAAATTCTGCTAAATGTGAGATTCGTGCAGTAATCTGATTTCTTGACGTGAAAGGAACTGCTGCTGAAATTCATCACCAACTTGTTTCTGTTTATATTGAAGACGTTATGAACAGTGGCAATATGGTGTCATGAATTTGAAGCAGGAAGAAATGATGTTCATGATAAAATAAGGAGTGGAAGGCCATTTGCTGTCACTGATGAAATCATCCAAAAAATAATGAAAACATTCGTGCTGACAGATGTTTAACCATCGATGAACTTCACCAACAATGTCCAGAAGTGTCAAAAACTGGTCACCACAAAATTGTTACAAAAAGATTAGGCTATCGGAAACTGTGTGCATGTTGGGTGGCAAAAATGTCGACAGATGATCACAAGAAAAACTGAGTGGCTGCAGCGCAGCCATTCACTGCACATTACAAGGATCAGGGCGACGACTTTCTGGACTGTACTGTGACAGGAGATAAAACTTGGGTATCTCATCACACACCTGAAAATAAGCAACAACCAATGCAATGGCACCACACACACTCAGCAACAGCAAATAAATTCAAAACCTCACCATGGCAGCCATCTTCTGGAACAGGAAGAGGCCACTTCTCCATTTTTTGCCTCGAGGAGACACTATCAATGGTGCTTACTGTGAGACCCTGAAGAAACTACGTCAAGTTATTCAAAACAAGCAGAGAGGAATGCTGATGTGAGGAGTCTGCTTACTGCACGATAATGCCTGTCCTCACAGTCCTTGTGCCACGCAGGAGTTGTTGCAGTCCTTCAAGTGGGAAGTATTGGCCCATCCACCACACAGCCCAGACCTTGCACCAAGCAACTATTACTTGTTTTCTAAATTGAAGGAAAGTCTGGCTGGAAAGACTTTTTCAGATGGTGATGAGGTTCAAGACGTGGTGATGACATGACTAAGAGAGCAGGTGGGAGATTTCTAAGATGCTGGAATAAAAAAACTTTCCCAGGCTCACTAAGTGCATTGCGATGCATGGTGACTATGTTGAAAAGTAAATAAGGGTATGTTGTAAAAGTGCTAAAAGTGAATCCAAAAAAAGCTTTACAAATATTTTCTGGACTTTTTATCTTTACTTTTCAAATAACCTTTGTATATTTAAAGGGCAAATCAGAAGGAAAGTGTGCTAAGTAACACAACTGTGTGACACACAAGTTTCACAATATGTGGAGTTTGTGCAAAAATGCACCAGTTCTATTTAAGGACTGAAATTTTTATATTACAGACATATTTCTTTTAAGTGAACACAAATGAACAAGTACTCAACTTCTCTTTTAAACACATTAAATCGGCTGCTGAAGGTATTTCAGTTCAAGTACATACTGAGAAATAAAGAGTACTTACTGATTATGAGATGACATTGTTCTGTGGTGGAGAATATACCCAAGAAAAATAAAAGAACAAAGGAAACAAAAATGATCTATTACTTGGATGAGACTCAGGTGAATGCTAGACACACTATTAAGAAAGTACTGACACTACAGTTGAAACAGCAAAGTATGCCTGTCTAAGTAGACCATCTATGGAAGAACTCCAATGTCAAAGTGGCTGTCATATACACAGGTGATGAGATGGGATTTGTGGGAGGTCTGCTCACCTCCAAGGCAAGATCTAAGGACCATCATAAAGAAATGGATGGGAAGAGGTTCGAAGTGTGGTATGCCAGAGTTCTTCCACGCCTTGTGGTAAACATGGTCACTGTCATGGAAAATGCACTGTACCATGCTGTTATGGTGGGCAACATACCAAACCAAATCCAGAAGGAGACATGCCCAGGATTTCTTAATCCCATAATGTGTCCTATGAGTAGAACTCATAAATTAATATTAAGCTGCATCCCAGAACATCCCTATTGTCTGCATGCTACCAGCACAAAGTCTATAAGATAGATGTGCTATATGGAAGAGAAACTCTTGAAGCTTCCACCATACCACTACTCCCTAAATCCAATAAAAATGATATGGAGACAGCTGAAAGATTTTGTAGCCAAAAAGAAAGAAGCTTTAATCAGCATTAAGTATAGAAGCTGATGGACAAGGGAATACATCAGGTTATGCCACACATGGGAAGACTGCATTCATTCATAATAATTTGTGAAGATGGGCTAACATAAGAATTCGTGGAATCTCTGATAATCAGTGTTGAAGAAGACAGTGACATCAACCAAGAGATGGACACGGAAGGCACTGAACCTCCTGATGAATAAGAGATATATCTCTGTCACAGCCTATTTGTTTGAACTTTATTTGTTCATGTTTCATTGAGTTAAATGTTCTTAAACAGGCAGCAGACAGCAATATGTGGGCATAGGGATATTACTTCACCTCTCAAACAACATGGGATTAGGTACAGTCCCATCTTCAATTGACAGTTTTACGTTAAAACAAGAATGAAATGCCACATATCAATTATACTGTGGACAACAGGCAATGTCCAACAAAATACTGGTAGAACTGCCCCTAATAATAGTAAGAAGGACAAAGATGTCTTTCCTCTATTGCCATACAATGACCCCCAAAATATCTCATCTTCTGATGACACAATTATCAGTCTCTCTTGACATACCTAATAACCTTCAATTTAAAACTGGCACCATAAGCAGTTTATAAGAATGAAGAAATCTGCTGCTTCTATGTGGTCATGATTTAATAATTTTCATTTCATGCATTCTGTTGTGTTATAATATACAATTTCTTTATTAAATCTGTCACAACACAACTATATTAAGGTCAGTGCCTAGTTTGGTTCTGCTACATGTTTTGGCTATTAAAAGCCTTCATCAGGCAAATACATGGCTAACATATGTACACCACTGAACTGCAGGACCAATAAAATTGGATACAATATTAATTATATTAGAAATACTTGGCATAAAAATACAATAAATTAGATTATATAAAACAAGTTATAGTATAAAATAAGAATAAAATTCTTCAAGTGATGCTTTACATCATCGAGTCAGTTGTTGGTTGTGATTTTGTTGTGTTCCCAAGGACAGACTGGTGTATTCTATATTTTGTGTATACAAGTATATAATAAACTGTTTTGGAGGCTCGTGATGTAAATGTAATAATACTAACGTTAATCTGAAAATGATATGAAAGTAATAGTATTCAATTTTGTTATAATTTATGATTTTAGTATTGACGATAGAGTGTGTTATTTACTTACTATTTAGTCGGTGCCTCATCTTACAAAGTATTGTCCGTTCTGTAGGGAATGTAAATGACGACCGATTTGGTGATGTAAGATTGAAGTCAATGCAAGGGAGGGAGGAGGGGAGCTATGACAGTATACTGTTTTGTATGTATCAATGATTACATCATATACAGGGTTAAACATTTCGGTAAAATTATCATTCAGTTGCAAATTTAGTCTGCTGATTTAGTAAATGTGAAATCCTTTTAGTTTAGTATTTTTAATATAATTGATATTATTGTATCCAATTTTATTAGTACTGCAGTTCAGTGGTATATATATGTTAGCCATGTATTTGCCTGATGATGGCTTTTAATAGCCAAAACATGTAGCAGAACCAAACTAGGCACTGACCTTAATATAGTTGTGTTGTGACAGATTTAATAAAAAAACTGTATGATTTAATAAACCTGTTTTATAGGTACAATTATTGCTAAAATAAATTGAAAACAAAGTTAACTACACTGAAGCCATGAGAAGTCCTACAATATGAATGACAGCACTCAAGGCTTCCTCCTCTCTGCCATCTTATTTCCTTCCAGCTCCATTTGGCCTATTTCAACCAGTACAAAGTGCTTGTTGCTAGTAAAGGTTATAAAATAATATACAGTATACTAAAATTTGCATGAAGAGAATGACTAGATTGCAGGGGACAACAAGAGAGTATGCTGAATGGAAACATGTAGTAGCATGATGGACATCTGGTGGAGGTTGATCCATGCGACTTCTTTCTCTAGCTTCAGCAGAGTTAACACCAATTACATACACAATTTAGTACTATCCCCATTCCATACAAGGTCTGACAATAAATTCTGCAAACTCGCAGCTGTGTGCTTGCCGTAGCAGCAGTGGACAGAAATCTCAGTATGGTTTGATGATGTTGGCGTATCACCGTTTCACAGCTGTGTTGTTGTTGTTGTTGTTGTTGTTGTTGGCTGCGGTGCTGGCATCGGCAGAAATGACCCAAACTTTCTGCCAACAACTAATGGACCTTGCATCATGACAATGCATCTGCTCAAACAGCAGTCTGTGAGGGAGTTGTCAGCTGGTAAACAAATAACTGCTCGAACACCCTCCCTATTCACTGCATCTAGCCCCAAGTACCATTTTTTTTGTTCCCAAAGATAAAGGAAATATTGAAAGAATGGCATTTTGATGACACTGATGATATCAGGAGTAATATGACAGCACCTCTGAAGCCCATTCCACAAAACCAGTTCCAAAATTGTTTTGAAGGGTGGACTAGGTGCTGGCATCGGTGCACAGCTTCCCAAGGTGAGTACTTTGAAGGCGACCACACTGATATTCAGCAACTTTTACCACGATGAATTTGTGAACTTTACTGTCAGACCATGTATACCGTACCTTAGGACAAACAATTACCACAAAAGAGCACTGTGCATCAACTACATGATAACTAGGGACCGGAATTTTATGCCCTAATAATCCCTTAAATATGTATGCATTTAAAGACATCAATTTGTCAACAAGCACAAAATTTGCATGAATTGTTTCTGCAACACGGTGCAACCCATGGGCAGGGCAAGTCACATGTGTCATATTTGGAAATATAACTTTAAGAGCAGTACCGGCTTTCATCATATAACTTGCGGCATCAGTCACAAAGAGCAATACACGCTCATACTGAATGCCATTCGGCCATAGTAAATTTATGGAACTGATAAAAAATTCGGAGACTGCAGAGCTATTTGTGGTTTTTAATTGCGCTAATGCAAGAAGAAATGGGGTATACTGTTCATTCTTATTAACCTTTATCCTACGGGCATTTAAATTCCGGTAAGGGCAGCTGTACGGAATTAATTTAAATACCCGCGATTAGAAATCCGTAAAAACTGTAGTCACTTACTAAATTTGCTCCTATTTCTGCAATTTCTGTGATAAACGAACGAAATAAACGCTGTTTTTTTCTCGAAAGAATATAGAATCAGATATTGTAATTTACAGATTGTATAAAACATGTTAAGATTTTTACACTGGCTCCAAATAAGAAATTCCCCAGTTTTGTTAATTTCTCTACAAGAATTCATAGTTTCTCGGAACGCTTGAATGCATTCAGATGCATGACCACTTGTGCAAGTTTGCAACACAGCGGATGTTATGTCTAAAGAGTTTATCGGAGTCTAAATGACGTACTACTTCTGGAATGAGGACGGTGGACGAGTGATATAAACTCACGTGTCGTATATAGATCTCTGCTAAACAATATGTGCCCTGTTCTTATAGAGTTCAAGGCTAGCATTCTTTATGCATAAGTTGCCGTACCGACACACAGCGTAATAGCATCGTGGCTGGAAGCATTCAGTGGAGTGTAAAATTTCAAAGTTCGATCGTAACATGTGGTAGTGTCGTTTGGAATATTCTGACATATTTCAGCTCATCAATGACTTCGATTCAGATTGCAGTACCGACAATTCTGAGAGTGACGTAGAAGGTAGCGAATCATAAAGTGATTTCGAAGAAGACCCATCATCTTCGTCGGCAACCTGGGGACCACCACACCAGCGTGGCACGAGGAGTGTGAATAATTATTCAGGTGGAGCTGTGGGCAAACTGTGGCAAACAGTTATAGCATCTGTTGTCGAACCTGGAAATGGACAAATAAGCTATTTTCCCATCTCCTTGATCTGAACAGTTACATCCTGTTGTCACACAGAGAATTTCGTCTCGCTCTTGTGC
>NW_019738883.1:100554-119154 GCF_002891405.2 Cryptotermes secundus
GCGTGAAGTGCGAAATCGGACTCTGCATTTCCGGATTGTTTTGAGAATTCCACACGAAGGCAACATTCCGGCAGATGATGCAGGTGGGAAGACAGACACTCCATGCAGATGGTGGCCAAAAATTATATAAGTAGGACATTATTTTCTACATTAAAAATGTATTTCAAATAACGTCCGCACGCGCGGACTGTGCGACCCCATATGGGGTCATTCGTACCGCTGACTTTATTTTTGCAACCCCATATGGGGACTTTAGTCGTTTAAAGGTTAAGGAATCCAACTATACAATCTGCAATAAACCTTCTCTCACAATCTTGTCTTTCGTCGATTGATACCCACACAAAATTATCTTGAACCTTATCTCTAATGCTTTCAATTCTAAGATCATAACATTGCTTCACGTAATTTCTGCCCACAGTAGATTCAACTGGCACTCTGCACTGTGTATACGTCTCTATGAAGTTTCTCAGAGTAGGACTGGTTAGTTTCCACAGCAGAATATCTGCCGCTAAAAAGTCTTGGCATAAATCAAAGGAAAACTGGGAAAAACTATTATTAGAAAATTCACTAAGCAATTTTTGAACAGGAGCACTTTTCATGGATTTAATTTTAATATTCTCTTTGTGTATATTAGTGTTCAAATGCTGAAGCACTTGAAAGCGTTTTTCACAACCAACTGTTTTCTCACACGCTCGGCAATAAAAAATTTTGTTATACATACTTATCATCTCTCCTTCGAACTCCCGCTGATACAGCTGTAATTTAGTTTTCTGGCTTTCTTTCACTTTTGGCATGACTACAGAAAGCTAAACAAACTTAACTACAGACTAGTCGCCACTAATGTGAATGACCCCCACCTTCAAATGAAGAAGTGTAACGAACCTCATGGCTACATGTGAACGCTTTCAACTAATCTCTTCGCTGCCACTTTGATGGTACACGGATGAGGCAGGTTACAAGTAGAGGGATCGGGGAAGTCCCGTCCTGGGTATTGCATCAGAAACATAAATCATGACAAAATGTTGAGTCAAATATGCAACATATTCTAATACGGAAAAGAAAAATTGTATATACACAACCATGATTGAAAATTTGAACATAAAATTAAAAAAAATATATATATGATAAACATTTTAAAAAGGAAATATGCAGTATAAATAGAGATCTTCGAAAATATGATGCTAATTCATAAAACAGGCAAAATATGCATTTATATGCACTATCAAACCACGTCCAAAATTTAAGAAATGAAGTAATTCATACATATATCCAAACGAGCATACTTTCTGGTTGCAAGAAAGAAATGTGCATTTGCATTAAAATCCGGTCCCTAATGATAACTAACAACCATGGAAAACCTAGAAACTACTGCCAACATACAGCACCAATGTGGGAATATTTCTGCTTCCACCAACTGTCTCTTCGGTTGAGTGGAAGATTCAAGTCCCATACCACAAAATGTAGATGAGCGCATGCACACAAAACTGGATAAGATGAATATAGCAGATATGACTATAAAACTTTTATGACTGTCACAACTGAAATATTCTCACACTGACATCTAAGGAAAGCTAGTTGGCAGGTGTATATTTTCCCAGAAATTTTTGGACTCTAATAATCTTTTATACATTCTTCTTCATTTGTGAATATGAGACAATCTCCTATGCCTGAACGAAAATGGAAGTAAAAAAACATCATCTTTGAGTCTGGTTAAGATAGTAATTAATGATCCAGAAGTTTTGATACAAATATGCAACATTTGTGCTTAATGTTACTGCAGTGCTGCAGGAATTTCAAGACTACAGGTTGGCATAGTGTAGGAAATGTCTCTCAGTTGAAAAATGATAGTGGAATTAAAAATTAAAGGTTTTACAATTTAGAGACTTTCCATCATTTGGTGTTTAATTTCATTGATCCCAGCCCCATTATCTCAAGTGTTAAAACTCCTTCAATGGCTCTTCTTGGTTTGCTGTTGAAACTGATCAAACCCTCAGAGTAACCTTAAAACTGAGATTGCACTTAGGCTGAAACTACAGTGAATAGTCACAACAATACAAGACTGTTTCAACAAGACAAGATGAAGTGTCTTGACTGCTGGCTGTGTCCACACTGATGGAGCAGTGATCAAAAATCTCACTCCCTTTCTGTAGACAAGGTGTCGAGGACAACCAAAAACTTTATTTTTATAAATCTGTACACATGAGACAGGAAGGAAGAGCTCCTAGTATTCTAGATCAGCGGTTCTCAACCTTTGCCAGACCGTGGCTAGGTAAATTCCTTTTTCTATAAAGACGAGGGCCAGGTATAATTGATGCCAGGGCCTTGTGGTTGAGAAACACTGTTCTAGATCTCTAGACAACAAGATGCACATGGTCATCATTTTGCTCTGGCTGCTATAATCCTCAGTAAGGAACCTCTGGCACCACTGATAAGAAACCTGGGCCTTGGAATTTTCCATGACGTGTAAGTGAGATGACATAATCTGTTCCCCCCGTCAGGAATCTGACCATAGTTGTTCAGCCATTATGTAGCACACCATCATTACTGCATGAGGTCCCAGTCTTAACTGGACCAGGCAGGGACAGTCTGACTGCACCATGCACAACTAGCTGTGCATCTCATGTGTCTCATCTTGTTAGGTCAATGTAAGCGGCCTCATATAATTCTACACATATTCCTGAAAAAGATGTGACTCGTGATGTCTTGAACAGTCCTGACTTGCTGTGACTGCTTGGTGTGGTTCCAGCCTTACAGTCTGTCTGCAAACAGGCTTTGGAACTCGGATGGCTTGAGGAATGTTGTCATGCATGGAGTTCTGATATTTAATACCAACAACTCAGCATTTGTTTCCTGTCCCAAGAAGCATTTAACACATTCAGGCATAGCTAGGAAATTCATCAGATTTACTTTTTCAAAAGAGATAGTTACATTATAGACAATTCCTGGCCATGGATTTGATCAGAACATGCTAAAGTCTATTATTACTTTACATTTTGCAATAATGTGAGAACTGGCATATGAAAATTTGTCTTTGTACAAAGAATATGCAAAAGAATATAATTTATGTCATGCCAAATTTAAATCATTACAGTAACTTTACTACTAACCTCATTAAAAGTATCATCTGGTTCTAACTTTGGCCTCTTTGCAGGAGCTGCATCACCTGCTATTGGGCTAACAGAAGACGGATTTTCCCGTGGGGTGAGTGGACGACCAAAATCTTCACAACCTGGTGTAGTGTTTATAGCTGCCACTGCATCCAGTTCCACTTTCATTCCCTCAACCTTAATTGCATCCAACAATGCTGAATTTGTATCACTGCTCACAGACATCCGACGGATGTCTGATGACTTTTGTCTTGCTCTAAAATGACGAGGCTAAATAAAACAATTCAAATAAACATATTAAAAATATGAGGTAAATGTAACATGTTCATTATTTGAAGATATAAAACCAGCAATAATTACTACATACATTTGTGTGGAAAAACCTATTCTGATCAAGCAGTTTATTTTTAATAAAACTTCATGTCTAAGTTACCTTAAAATTTCTGTAATTTTGGTTCATGTGAGTTTGTGCAGCTTTAGATAGCGGAATGCAAACAGCTGCAACACGACATGGAAGTTTCTCACACTTACACAATTACTGTAAGGTGGTTATAATGTGTAAGAATTCTTTAAAGCTGTTATGGTGGTAATTTATTTGGACACTATTCACTTGATAAAAAAATAAAGAGATTGAGCAAAAGCAACCACTCACCCCAATGATTTCCATTTGCATATAGTTTTCCCAGTTTTAGTACCTGATCTTATGTACCCACAGATATGAATTGTGTGTACGTCGGAATAATTAGTGGCTGACTGGCCACGGGCCTCCAAAACCATTTTCTGATTTTCAGACTACCACTGGAGTATACGTGCTTTTGTGGCACCTCTTTGTTCTATACCTAACATATTTCAGTATGTTATTACATATTCTTATGTTTGGTGAAGGAAAAAGTTAACTTGGGTTTTCATGAGTCATTACTGGCAGCCAAGTTCACATGTCACTTTGCAGCCATACATCTGTTTTCTTCAGAGATTTTCAAACCCTTTCAAAACATTCACTACATCAGTAATTTAAGGCTTTACTTCTTTGATGGCAAAATATGGAAAAACATCTTCCTCTAGATCTGGATGAAATTTCCCCACTACCGAACAAGCATTACCTGATGGCAATGTCTGAGACATCATAAATATAGCATCTAATACAATCTTTTTTAAAAGGATGTCATAAAGACATTACCTTCCTAAATAAGACATCAAGGTCAGCACAGCAGTGTCACTGACACAAGTCTTGATCCATAACTGTATTATGTTTATGACACTGGGGAGGCAAAAACTCTACAATGGTGATACCAACACTGGGATGAGAAGGTTCATGCAGTAACAATGCTTTCTGAGGCAGAGCTTTCTCACTTTGTTTTTCAGGACACTCAACTTATAAAAGATTCTCATGAAGGAAATTTTCAGAAATGTCTTTATCCATTCAAGCTCCTTTCTGGCTGTAATAATGTACCAGAATGATGTTTGTCTTGACACCCTTTATTAACTAACACAAATTTTGTTGTTGTTTCCAGATGCATTTAAACAACATATGGTCATAGGATGTTCTTCAGACACATTATGCTTCAAGGAACACTTTTCTTCTTAAGTAGCATAGGTTCTTACATGACTGTCTTTCCAATATAATCCAGACTCACTATCATTATACATTTATTTTCCAGAATTATTGGGTTTTTGAACTTTGTTCATCGTCTAGTATTCTAGAAACTGGATCTGTTTATGTCCTCAGGTGATGGGTAGAAGACACATACTTAGTTGGGCCCCTTAGAAAGAGCTAACCTCAATCACCTGAGGACAGAAAGAGATTCAGTTTCCTAAAAGTTTCTTCTAGTTTCTAGAATACCGGACGATGGACAAAGTACAAAAACCCAGTAATTCTGAGTGTTATACACCATCGATCATCAGAACCCTTTAGAATCTATTTATTTTCCAGTTTCCTGTTCTTCTAGCACATAATTCTGAAGTTCTACAGAAAGAGAAATCAGTTGCAGCACTAATATGATCCACCAGGACAGCAATTTCATGAATATCATAATGTTGTTTAAATCTGGTCAGTCACATACAAGGCTCTGAAATGACCTTCCAAACTCAATTCTTCATTAAAGAATCTGACTATGTGCACACATGGGATCAGAGGTGGGCCGTCCTCCATTGTATTTCTAACTGAACCAGTGCAGGTGCACTCTTTGTATGAACTTAGGTTTAAAACAAACAGAATCATTATTGCACTTCCTTATCAATACAAACTGCTCTTGTTCATTATGTCACATCTGGTTTGTAACCATTATGGCTTAATCTTTGGCTAGTTTGTCACCAATTCCACCTTTCTAAATTTGGCAATTAATTCAAGCTTCTGTTTTACTCAGAGAGACTTGAAAGGATCCTGACGATGGTGTATACTGTACTTCTTTTGGCTTATTTTGGACTTCACCCATCGTCTGGTATGTAAAAGACAAAAGACCACGACGTTTCGGAGACTGGATCTGTCTCCGTCTTCAGGTGGATAAGGAAGGATAAACCTACTCAGGTGGGCCCGTTGGAAAGAGCTAGTCTCAATCACTGGACAAACTCCGGTCTGTAGAAAAACAACCCACTGATGGAACCGGTTGTTGGTTGTTCATAGGTTGTTTTTCTACAGACCGGAGTTTGTCCAGTGATTGAGACTAGCTCTTTCCAACGGGCCCACCTGAGTAGGTTTATCCTTCCTTATCCACCTGAAGACGGAGACAGATCCAGTCTCCGAAACGTCGTGGTCTTTTGTCTTTTACATACCAGACGATGGGTNATGGGTAAAGTCCAAAATAAGCCAAAAGAAGTTCTGTTTTACTGTCAGAACATTCCATTCTTACAACTTCAGCATTTTCACATGGTTCATAAAACTTAACAATCACTTCTGCAATACCTGGCATATACTTCAATACATCAAAAGCAACAAATCACTGTTTATACTCACAACATACACACTAATATTCATAAATGGGCGTCAACTGCAGTGTGTAGAAATCTCTGCTGCAGTAGTGTATCAGCAGTGCCCTCTAATGCTGTATGTACAGCAAACTAACAATAAAGTGGGCTGGGGTCAATTCCAGATTCTGCTTAGACTTGATTGGGTAATGTTAAGTATTATTATTATTATTGGAGAGGGTGGGTTTCTCCATGCACCGCGACTAATAGTCTATTGTGCGTCTAACATTAAGTAACTCATGTCATAAAGGTGTAGGCATTGGCAACACAGCCACACCCTCCCCCAGTCATTTTAAAACATTTTTACCTATTTTCCAATTTCCACTATTACTATCAGACAACCTTTGCTATTCCCTCACAAACCCATTTAATGCTTGTTCATGAGAAGAAAGCCACAGTCACACACATTTACATTTGTAAGGTGGTGTGATCACACAAAACACATTAGTTGACTGCAGCTGGCAATTAAAAAAATAAGTGTTTCACACATGCTGCAAAACTCTACAAAAGTACATATTACGAACATTTAGTAATGGTATGTATTGCTATCATTTTTGGCACACAGAAGTATAGACATTCTGACTACCTTTCCTGTACCTAGGGATATAACAACAAACATTCACTCACCCTGTACTCAACATTCTTCCCCTCCTTGCAGCACTTGGGACATTCCCAACTGTTGGGCAGGTCTTCGTTTACAACTCCTTCCATACCAGGACACTGCAGAAACAACATAGAAGTCAATTTTACACTCCAAAATCCCACTGAATGACATAATGTGGCATATTTGCTCAAGGCAAGAACTGTGAACCCAACAGAGCCAGTTATGTAATGGGTCTGCAAATATGCCTGTTGCTAGCGACAAATTCATAAGATGCTACAATGCAGTAACTGAGAAGCGGTGTTCTCTACACGGTTCATGAGATAGCTACATGACGCAACAACTGAAGAACTGCTGGGAGAGGTGTTTTCTATGCAGTCTGTGCTGAGGCTATGTAACAAGGACCAGCTGTGATTAAGAGTCTTGAGATGCTAGTTAGAACAGTAGGAGTTAGCTGTGAGGCAGTCACAGGCCAATAAGGACATAAACACAGAAGCTGAGAAAGCTACGGCATTGGAAGCCATTACCAGGGGACAATCAGTGAATATACAGCAGCCTGGAAAGACTCTGTACATTCTGCAGTGAATTGCAGAGTGCATGATTTAGCATTAACACTGTAGTTATTTGTAGTTATGTGCCATAAGAGTTCAATAAATCCAATTATTGATTCAAACCCTGTATATAGTCACTCAATCACATGACAATATGCTTACAACTAAATGATTGTTGTAATAACAAAATTCAACAGAAAACTGCCACCATCCCACACAGACCCCAGAATTAACTTACAACTGGACTTGTTATGAAAACACAAGCTAACTAGCCAACTATCCATCTGCATGGAACACAGTCCTTCTTGACAAACTATTGGTGGCTGGTCAAAAAATTCTCTCTTGTAGAACCCAGAGGCTCATTACTAATTTCACAAGTGCATGTACTGGGGAAGATGAATTCAAATTACACCCTCACAACTTACATCTTTAAGAATCAATTATTCTCTCATCTATGGCTGTCCCAAGTAAAATGTTGTATCATAGCTCACTTTTATATGCATGCTACATGTCCTCATATCATTCTCCTTGAGTTGATCAGTGTAATAATATTTGTATATTCCGTGGCTGCCACTCACACATTCCTAAGTGTTTAAACACAAGACATTACTGTAGAACAGTAAGTACTAATACCCCATTACACTAGGTATAGCTGTAAGCAGGCTTGTGCAGGAATTATTTTTCCACTGTGAGGCAAGATCAAGACAAAAGTCTGGAATATTTTTAGAATCAAAACAAGAAAGGGGATTTTCTCTACCAGATAAAATTTTTTACTGTAATCACAAATTAAAATATCAACCACTTGTCATAATGTACTAAGTGTACATCAGATTCTTTTTCAATAAAAATTTCACAAACCAGTACTTCAAAAATTCAATTCTACGGCCATGTCCATTCTCACGATGGGCACGAGGAGATGAGACAGGTTTTGCTGAAAGTTGATTCACACTAGTACTGCCAACCACTAAATTTCTGATGAACTGGGAGACTACTGCTGCTCACAGTAAAAGCAGTTACCTTGAAATTCTTGACCTTGAGAATAAAAATTCAAAGACTGAAAAACCTCACAATATTTATTTTCTTGATTTGACCTAAAACATTCAAGACTTGCATATGCCTAGTCCTTATTTTAATTTATTGCACTTTAATTAGCTGCATTAGCAGTGTAACAACAAATGAGCAGATGATTATGAATAATGAATCAGAGAGGAAACAGAAGTAGCCAAAGACCTATATTAAGGTACTATCCTACTATCTGTCAAAAGCGACTGAAGAAAAATCTAGCAGATCCTCTGAAATATGAAGCATGAGTGGTAACTATTACTCATGACAGCTCATAACAGATACTCACGAGTTTGGCAACACAGTCCGGATGGATAATCTCATAACACACACTGCACTCCATTAGTGAACTAGGTATCTCTCTGTTCATCTTCTGAATTGGAATGACAGGTTGCTGGCCCCAGCCATCAAGTCCGCAACTGGCACAGGCTGCAGTAACTGGGAGCATTGGCTACAAGCATCAAATGTTCCAATTCAGTTTTTCCTCCAGTTAACTCCATTACACTTTGAAAATGTATTTTAAGATCTTCAGAGCTCCTTCACCAATGGAAGGTTTAGGACATAAAGAAAACATTTATTAAGGTTCTGAACGGAAGTTGTTGGCCAACTGTGCACAATAAAATATCCTTCATCCATAAATTGGGTAACATCTGAATGTTACCCAATTCCCACAAACCTTCACAGTAACTTATAGGTGAACTTCACAGAGAACAGGCTGGGTGAAAATGGATACTCATCATTTATGCCATCAGGAAAGATCAAATGCAACTGGCAATCCACCTCCCAGTTTAAGTTCTTGAAAATGGACCTTCACTTGTAAACACATCTTTTCCTGGCTTGAAAGTACTGTTCAGCTTCATGAAGTGTGCACAGATGAACTACTCACTAGCGTACTACAGATGCTTTGGCATATCCCAGGCACAGTGTGGCCATAACCATTATTCTACATTAACTTCTGAATTTGGTTCTGCATATTAATGACATTATTGACAGACTTCATTATAAATCACTGTGTATGAAATTCAAGAATGCATTGTCTGGTGGCATCACCAAACAATATATACACTAATGAAGCTTCATAATATGGTCAAACTTACAGAATGTATTCAGACAGCATAACAATTCTAGGGTATTCACATTGTTTAATTATCAAGGAAACATATGACTCGCAGAAAATGTGAGAATAAACTATGTTTCAATTTTCTTCACAACTTCTGTTCAGAACATTTCTTGCACCAATAATTATTTACTAAGTTACATTCAAGATGCGTGCAGAACACATGTAGGTCTACAAGTGAAGAGTCTACTACCTTATACAGAACTTTGGAACTGGTTAAATTTGTAGTATACACTATTCCACGGCTTTGTTTAGAAAACCCACTGGTGTGTCCAATGTCAAAAGATAAACTTAATATGAAATAACTTTTTAAAAAGCAACGACTATAGAACAAATGGAGTTTTATTTCACATTTGGGTATGTACTTGAAAACTCAAGAAGGCTTTGTTTGGGTTTTCTTTCATGTGTACAAATAGCACAGGAGTTTCTCAGAAATCACACCCATACTTCTACCATTTGCAGTGAAGTATAATACTCTTAATGTATGGGACATTTTATAAATCTCAATTCACAAGTTAGTTACATATTCCTTTTAATGATTAGCCATGAAAATTCACCTCCAATCCACACTGGGCAATCAGGAATCTACATATTATAAAAATGCAACAATACCTGCAAGCACTGCCTCATGATGCATGTTTGTTTTGCTCGACCTGAACCACCAAACTTGACCATATCCAAGCAGAATGAACAATCACCACAATCACTCCTCTGACAAGCCTCACACTTCTTGCATCGTGTTCGCCTTCTCCTTGGACCCCCTCCGCCCTGGTTGGTTCCACCTTTACCTCCTGCACGATGTTTCCCTTGCTTACTGCCAGGTGGCAAAGGCGTTGAACTACGGTTACCAGAGTTCTTGGTCAAAGGAAGACGCCCACGATTCCTGGGCTAATGTGGGGAAAAAGTGTTTAAATTTTGATCATTACCGTGGAAGGGAAGGGATAGGGGATAGAAGTTCATAGTGCAAGCAACACGGGAGAAATGTAAATGTTACTATTAATTACAACAGCCATAAAAATTAATTAATGTAACTTTCTTCCTCCAAAATGTTGATCTCAATGTGCAGGTGACAAGAATGGTTGGAGTATTTTTGACCCAAAGCGAAAGCATGGCCTTGCCACTTTGTAAACCAGTTGCTTCAATGAATCAATGTGGTATATTGTGACATACATGAGTTGTATGCAGATACTGAACCTATGGTGAAAAACTGACCTGTTTAAGTGATCTTCCATTATAAGAATAAAACATGAATAGGATCTGATGTTCCCAAAGCAGTGGTTATGAAGAGTTCTATCTTCTCAGATATAAGCAGAGCTCTGCATGCTGCCTGCTTCATGGTGATTTCTTGCTTGGCTTACTCTTCAGCCCTGAACATGGAGGTGACATGTTCCACCAAAACTTCAGTTAACGTTCACCAATCAACATACCATTATATCCCAGAAGATAAAACTCTTCTTCAAACATAAATAGCTTCAATTTAAAGCATGAAAGCACCTCACACAGGACATTCTCACACAAATCTACATGGCAGTAAATAGATTAATGATTTGCAGGTAGCATCTTCATAAGCAGAGATACTCACCAAAATTAGTCTGTCAGACTGATCTGGTCCTCTCAATATTGGTTTACCAGTGACAGCAGCCTCAGGACTGTCATACCTATGTTGTTCCACAAGAGTGCGTACATCTTTAATAAGGGCAATAGGATCTCGAATTAATTCTGGTACATTCTTCTTGTTGGTGGGTAGTGAATGGAGGAACATTACAATGGCTTTAAGTCCATGCAGCTCCTGTAATTCAAATTCACATACACAGTTCAGACATTTGTTACAAACTTACAACAGCAGAATATACATGCAAAGAAACTTTACACATTATCACATACTCCTAATGGTGAATAATCCCACACTAGAGCTATCACTGTCTGACAATCATAGTTATATACTCACTTTCATTTAATTCTGATGTTTTTATCACAGAAATTAAACTCAGCTCAAGCTAGTTAGGTAATCCACTTAACTTATGACATATTTACTGTAGAGATTATATATCATCCATTTAGGATGATGTCAAACAAGGATTGTGGCAGGTGGCTCTAAAGTTTCCAACTTAATTTTTAGCAAAAGTAGTTATAGCCAGTCTGCATGTGGATTTGGAGGTGTATCATAATCAAGGGCTATACATGCCTAGACAAATGTCAGACTAGATCACATTTTATGAAACCCAATATGAAATAAACTAGAGGCAGATGTGTGTCAGATGAAGTTGTCTATTAACATCTGGTAAAAGTCCAATAAAATAATGTTGTGCTGAAAAGTCTGAATAAAAACAGGCTGTATATGGGCAAGTTTTAAACCAACAGTGCAGACAAAAAAAAAAAAGCTCAAACTTTGAATAAAACAAAGTCAATTAAGTAGACCTGTCAATCTTTTCACCACAAAGGAACTCCACAACACGGAATAAGTTAGGGTGATCATTTCCTGGAAGATGTCTTGTAATGTGTCAATAAGATGGAATGTTGGGTCATCCCCATGTGGCCATTCCTGCAGAATGTGTAGAATGGTAATCACTAACAGATGTCAGATCACCTCTTAACAAGTGTGACTGATCGGAAAACCGTGTGACAACAATCTTCTCAGCTCTGATGGAGCTCATTCCTTGGCAGACCTGTATGGCCAGGTACCCAACAAAATACAACAGATTTCCCTGCCCTGTGCAGATGAACACTGGATGCACAATCCCGAATGCGACTGCTTGGTCTGGAACATGCCCTTGGAGACTATGCATTTTGTGTAACGGAGGTGAAATTGCCAAGGTTGTTGATGAAATCAAGAGAGCTCAGTAGATGGCATACAGCTGTCCATATACATGCTACCAAGGCCATGGAGACAGTATGACAAAACTTGGTTTTCATAGACAAGGCTGCATCCAGTTGATCCCTGAACAAATGACCTATCAGTATAAAACATGTACTCCAGAAAAGTGAAAGTGGGCTCAGCAAAGAACAAGCAACATGTATGGGCAAATGGCTTGCCTCTCATAACAGTCACAGGTGGGATGTATGAGACATCAAGGTGGAATACAAGAGTAAATTTACACAGGCAAACAGATGCCCTCTTGTAACCAACAATACTGGTCTTGGCATAGGCATACAAGGCTTCAGGTGGCTTATGATTGATGATATTGGAGCTGCCAGCCAAAAATACTGTCAAACTAATGCCCTTATTACCATCTGGATCCCATACAGGGACTACATGGATGTATATGATTCTAGGTCACACACCTTCACTTGCATACAGAAACAGAATTCATTCAGCCTTCATCTTAAGAGTACTCTGTACTGATACACAAATTGTAAGTCATACCAAAACTGTGATAAAGTACCACAGAGACAGGAAAGATCCCTGCTGGTGAGACAGGAGTTTCTATTGGCAGAGGGCCTTAAGCACTAGAAATTCAATAACTGTAAAAGAGATTGAAATTGAGAACTGCTGTGGTACACACACACAGATGTAGCAAAAGTAGTATGAGGTGAAACAAATGAAGATGTCATAGGTATTCAAAACTCACTGTCTTCTTCCTCATGAAAAAGAGATCCTTACAGAATGGTATACATGATGGAAAAAAACGGCAGAAAGCAAAAATGAAGAAAAGGAACACCTGAGAATCCCGTGATCTGAAATTACCTATTTCAACAGGAGCCAGACTGTGTTTAACACTTAAAGGACCAGTTGTATGCTATAATGCTTTTCACTTTTAAACGTGGCGGACCGGTCACATAATATCATGATTTCAGGAGACGTTAGGCTGTAACACACTATACCTTGCTCTGGCGCCACACAACTGCATGACTACTACGTAATAAAACTCCGGAATGTTGGTTTAGTCGTCAGTAACTTGACCTCGCTGTTTTGGTTCCCCACTCCAAAGGAAAATGATCTTTGTCCCTTCAAGCTGTATTTACCAGGCAGGAAGTTAGTAGTGCAATATGGATAAAGGACAAAAGCGGTCAAAGACCAAGCGATCTCTCGGAGAACAAGAAAGTATGACCTACTTGTTCATGTAGTTACTGAAAGCACTTCAGGCTATATTGGAAATTTAGAAATTTATTCTGGTGAAGGCAAAAAATTACAAGAAACTATTGTTTTCGTTTTGGAGCCCTCTCTTGATCAACATTACCATGTCTTTATTATAACAGTGTGGTGACTGCAGAATACCTTCTCTCGAGAAAAGTACGTGTTTGTGGAACAATTAGGGTCAACAGAGGCCTTCCTCCAGATCTGAAAGAGGAATCTAAATCCCTGAAACATGGTGAAACCACATTCAGGAGGAAAGGGGATATTATTCTTCAGTCCTGGAGGGATACTTTTGTTGTGAATATGATTTCCACAATTCACAATTCGAGCATGGTTGATATTCAAAGGAGACATGGACAGGTAAAGAAGCCTATTTGTATTTCTGAGCATAATATGTTCATAAAGGGAGTTGACAGAGCAGATCAATACTTGGCCTATTATTCTCTTCCTAGGAAAACAATAAAGTGGATAAAGAAAGTTGCCTTGTGGCTTATAAACTGTGCCATTTTCAATTCATTTTTGGTTTACAAAAATTCTAAACCCTGAGTCGAAACTGAAATACAAAGCATTTCTGTTGAATGTGGCAAAGGCCTGGACTACAGACCAAATGGTGGTGGCAGAATGAGAGTCAGACACGGACTTAGTTCGACCGGGCCCATCAACTCCCACCCCACACAGGCCTCATGTGGACCCCCCTCGGTGACTCTCGGGTGATATGTGGAAACATACTCTCCTGAAAATTGTGAAGAGCGAACATTCCAAGGGGAAGCATCCTTCTAGGCAATGCCGTGTTTGCGCAGTTCACAAAAAAAGGAGTATGACTACCTACATTTGCAAGTTCTGTGTAATGCCACTTCACAAAGGGGGAATGTTTCCAGAAATATCACACTCTCAAGCACTTCTACGAGCATTGGTGTTCTCCAAAAATTTTAGTTCATAAAATTAATTAGATTTTATATTAATTTTTAAAGTGAAGAGTTCACAAGTTAGGGTACTAGATTTCAAAATGCCGGTCCCCAGGGTGATTTAAATATTTAAATTGCCGGTCCTCAAAGTGTTAAGATGGGATACAAATATTAAAGAAAACTGAAAGCTATATATATGAAGGGACCACCTCTGTGTTCTATTGGTCAGAGTTCTTGCCTACAGATCCAGAGGTCCAGGTTCAATTCCTGGTGCTACCAGATTTTCTGAGAGGTAGTGGGTCTCGAACAGGGTCCACTCAGCCTCATGAGGATAACTGAGGAACTACTTCAAGGAAATAGCTCTGGTCTAGAAAACCGAAATTAACGGCCATGAGGATTTGTTGCGCTGACCATGTAACACTCTCTATCAGCTAAAGTTGGCACTAACTTCGCCGACAAGTGGTGGTCGCTCAATTGGTTAGTTTGCTTGCGGACTCAAGCCACAGAGTTTAGTTTTTGTTTTATATATATGAAGGAAGAGAACAAGTTTGTTGAATCATTGCTGCAGTGTAGAATCTGAAGTAACATGAATGAACATATAACAACTTGCACTGGAAGTTGATATTGCATCAGTGGTACTGAACAATACCACCACCTTGAGGATGAATCAATGAAAAAATCTGCAATGTGAATTACTTAAATTCTAAAATAGAATAAAAAGGAAAACCATAAAATTCTACACTGAAAACTTCAGTTTGAGGATTCACTGGGTGCAGAAAAAGCTTCCAGGCTTGTCATACTAACAAAAAATCTGCAATACCTCCACTATCTTACCACAGAACCAAAAGTTCTGTGAACACTTTGGGAATCATTAATTTATGTAAATTTTCAGTCATCAGCTTCACATTACACATCGTAACTACATAACTTGGATAAGAACACTGTACTGAAAACAATATGATTTAAAACACATTACAGATATGCAAGAAAAACTTCTTTGGATCAAGATGCAATAAAAACGACTAACTCAAAAAGTTTAAAGAATCAATACAATAACGACAATATTTTCTACTGCATAACTTCGCTTACTATGATGACTTACAAACATGGCCACTATTCGCAATGCGCTAAGTGTACTTAACACACCTTTGATATCAGACTTGTTTCCAGTACATTTCAAAGATCATATTACAAAGTTCAATTTTAGGGTCATGTCCTTTTTCACAATGGACAGAAAAAGGGAATGAGAAACATACGCTGCTGATATGATTTGTGCTGGCACTGCCAACAATTACGATTGATTTTCACACTATCACACAAATAAAAAGCAGTTACATGAAAATTCTCAAAGTTCAAGATGAAAAATTAACACTTGAATTGGGAAAAAAAATCCCCCACATCCAACCTCGAAAATTCAACATTTACACAAAAATGTATTTCATAGTACATGATACTTGAACTAAGAATTACCCTCTTCTGTCAACTTTCAGCACATCAATTTCAAAGGTAAGAAGGTAACACATGGTTTATCGACACATTATTTAATGAAAACATTAGGAATCACCTCTCTAAGAAGTAAAAGAGGTATAGAAAAATAACACATCCAATTATATCTTGCAGCTGCCAAAGGATACCCTTAACGCAACCTTCCATACCTGTGGTGTTAAATGAATGTGGTCTTCTGGAGCTTGTTGAGGAGAATTCTGAGGTTTTGGAGTGTCCGAATCAGGACTCCCTGCTCCTCCACCACCTCCTTCATCCAAGTGAGAACGTCCTAACAGGCAGTGGACATAACGCTCAAGCACATACCACAGCATCTCTGTGAAAAATGGGTACCGGAACTTCTGTGGAACCTGAACCAATAAACATATTATGTCATATGTTCTTAAAACAGTCAAAATAGTACTCATAAAATACAAAGAAATACAAGAAAAATATCTGGACCTGAGTGATGAAACAACAGAGACAGGAGAAAACAGAGCATGATGAGACAAACAAATTCTTTGCAGAAATAATAAATGCACTGCAAAATTCTGGCTTATTAATCTCTATAGAAAACGGCACTTAGCACATAAAATGGTGGATAATATCAGAATGGATCTAAGTAAAATTGGGCATGGAGTTGTTACCTGACAATGGAATTTGTCAGAAGGGTGACCTACCGATTAATGAACGCTGATGAACAAAAAAAATTGGCCACCTTAGCTTGGGACTATCTTTTCTGGGGGTTATATTATGATTTTTCAATATTGAGACTGCATAGAATCAGTTGGTATGATGATACATGAATGTGAATGAGCTGGAAGTGGTTGTGACCTGGAGTGTTATACAAGCCATCTGCCTAGAGCAAACAAAAACCATGAAAATGTGTGTATTGTCAGTGAAAAGCGCTGTAATATGTCTTTCATATTACACATTTGGGCAATTCCATGTTAATGTTACGTTAGTCTGTACTTAACTACGTATTTCACTAAAAAATGCAACATTTTAACTCGGTTTTTGGTAGATTTTTACGTGACTAACATAAGGCTACTGTGGAAGTGCCCATTTCGGTTACAACATTCGTTTATAACGACACTATTTTTAGGTCCCTTTGATGACGTTATGACCAAGTTCTACTGTATATATGATGTTCTTAATCTATTATAAGCTTCTAACATGTTCACAACTCAGTAGGTGGTACCATACCAAGCTAGCAGTAAATGTAAAAGTGAGAAAGACATGTCACAGACTATCCTGAATGAGGTTATTTGTGATTTTCCTCAGCCCCTTAGGGAATTCAGAGATAGTACCCCGATCAGGCCATGGGTGCCTCCTCCTAAATACTTTCAACTTCACTGGCCATTCTACCATCTTATACTGAAAGAGTACTTAAGTAACCCACCTCTGAAAGAAAACAATACACCATACACTTCCCCAATACATTATTACAACTTCTGTGAAAGTGAAGTTCTCTTATTACCTGTCAAAGGTTTCAACAAAACTTGTAACATACATGTGTGGTATCTTCAACTTGTGCAGTCTTCAACTGTTTCTCAATTCCAAAAGAATGAAGGAAATTTCCACCAAAAACAAGTGAATCTAGTGGTGTGTAGACTGCATGAATCCAACCAGTAGGAATGAAGAATGTATTTCCAGCTGTTAAAGTCACTCGGCCACACTTATCCACAGTGTCACCAAAGAATACATCAGACTGTTTTCCAGACAGAACCCAGTTTTCATACAACTGGATATTCCGTTCTGTAGGGGGAATCAACCAGAAGATCTGTAATGATGTCAAACAATCTTTTCAGTAAAAAAGGAAATCCATTACAGAGCCCTTCAACTGTACTAACTAGATTATACTACATTTCATTAAATGACAAATTTCTACAGCAAATTACTTCTACTTGTTATCTATAAATGACAACAGATTAGAATATACAAAACTATAATACTGTCTGTAGTTTTGTTTGGGTCTCTTTAAAGTGACAGTAAGGAGTGTGGACTGGATTCATGATAAGGTGCAGTGGCTGGCTCTTGTGAACACAGTACTGATCCTTTGGTTCTATATAATGCTGGAAATTTGTTATGTGGCTTGTTAAATATTTCATTCTGAAGAAGGCCTCAACTCCATATAGTCGGTCGTGCGTGCGTGTGTGTGTGTGTGTGTGTGTGTGTGTGTGGGGGGGTTCTTGAGTCTGACTTTATTAACACATGTACTTCAGTACATCCTGTTCCAAAATCACCACGCAAAACTCAGTCAGTCAGTCAGTCAGTTAGTTAGTTATTGGAGAGGGTGGATTTCCCCATGCACTTAGACCAGTATTGGTCCACTGTGCTTCCCTCTATGATATTCTACCCGTCTCTATACCCTACCAATACTGGTGCTTACCATCAGTCCCGACCAAGCCAGCGAGTTCGGCCTCTACTGGCTTAGCGGTATCTATAATGCTTCCCCCATCTATCAGAAGCGTTAGACACTACTGTCGGGCGGGAAATGTCCTTGAATTTTGCTCAGTGACCTCCTTAGGAGATATGAGGTTCTTTTATGTGCCATAAAGCTACGACACGGGACCCACGGCTTAACCCTTTGACGTGGTCATTTAAATTCCGCGGCCGCGGCTCCTGCGGTAATATATTCAGCCGGCCATTTAAATTTTGCTCGAAAATTATTTATTCATCATTGTTCTTAAATTCTATGAGATAGGAACATGAAACTTTCACTAAAATGATCTTAAA
>NW_019738883.1:119257-136230 GCF_002891405.2 Cryptotermes secundus
AAAAAAATATTTATGGTCATCCCTCGAAACGACCACCAAGGTCAGTACGATAAAATGGCGTCAACTGGAGCGATAATGAGTACTTTTCCCTCCCCCACACACATCCGTATCGTCTCAGGGGGTGACCACAGTGTTCTGCCTTAAATTGTGGCGTTTTTCTAAGAAATGGGTGCTATGTACTGTGCGAAAGCAATCGATTTTACAAGAATAAAATTTTGGACAACCCTCTTCTAAGAATGCCATTTGAGTGTGTCAGTGTGGCCAGCTCGGGGCAATATCATATTATAAACACATCACATCACGTCTCTCCTGTTTATAACTTCGTAGCAAAGAATAAACGACATTCATAGCGATGAAACCGCTAGCAAGAGCCACAGGAACTTTGCTGCAAGACAGGCATATGTAACGACGACTTAGCGCAGATAAAGACGTGTCATATTATACTCTGTACTACTGACAACAGGCCAGCGAAAAATCTAACAATCTACAGCAAAACCATCAATTATTATGGGCTTTATAACATAGGTGTGCAGCTGGACGAAACATACACGCCGAACCCCCCCAGACGATTTAAATCCCTGACGAAACATACACGACGAACCACGGCAACGGGTTAAAGTCCCTCCCAGAGGACTTGCTCCCTGAATTTTTCTGCCCTTAAAAATTCCACGACCTCCGCCGGGTTTGAACCCGTGTACTACGAGTCATGAGGTGGGAACATTACCTCTAGACTACGGAGGCCGCTAAAACTCAGTTAACTTGATCAAATAAAAAATTCTGCTAAATTGTGGTATAAAGAGTAACAATCTGCACTTTTTCAGAATACTTTTGTGGAAGATATTCTCAATCCATTTTCCCCTATTAAAGTGTGGTCCAATTTTTTTTAACTAGTCCATCAATGAAACATAAACTAGTACTTCATCTGTTTCAAGATACCACACATTCCAATTCCCCATGGAGAAGAAACAAGGGATGGTGCACCCTGGCTTTAATTTCTTCACATCATTGCCTTTTTCTTTTTAAGTGCTTCTTCAGTAATGCCTAAACCATTCAATTTCAGTATAACCCCTGATGTACTGCACAACTATATTCTGAGTTTCTAATCCCTTGCGAATATAGAGAGCACTGGTAGCTCAATTACATCAAATCCAAATTGACTGAGAATCAAAATCCATGAGGAAAGGGAGATGGTGCTTCCCTTCTATTCTCACCTTACTTCCTTTGAGTATGTGGTACCAAACTGAAGTGCCGCCAAAATCCACATGGAAATCTGTGTAGCATCCCTTAACAGACATGAGACAGTATTTCTGAACTTTAGGGTACATCATTTCATCAAGGACATTGGTAGATTCAGTCTGTGCATCTTTCAGATGTCTTGGCCACACAACATCAACCCAATCAATCTGTCGTACCTAACATGAGAAAAATAATATGAATATCAATAATTTCAAGCCTGAAATATAATATTCCTGATCTGTTCAATGGACCACCTCTGTCGTTTAGTGGTCAGAGTTCCTGGCTACAGATCCAGAGGTCTGGGTTCGATTCCCGGAACTACAAGATTTTCTGAGTAGTAGTGGGTCTGGAATGGGGTCCATCCAGCCTCTTGAAGATAACTGAGGAGCTATTTCAAGGAAATAGTGGTTCCAGTCTAGAAAATCGAAATGGCCATGGGGATTCATTGCACTGACCACGCAACACCCTCTATCCGCTAAAGTTGGCACTAACTTCGCCAACAAGCGGTGGTCACTCAGTCGGTATAGTATGCTTGCGGACTGAAACCATGGAGTTTGTTTATGTTTGATCTGTTCAATGCCTGAAAAATATATATCTGAAATCTACAAACAAGTGATGCAATGAACATTTTCCTAACTTGTTTCAAATTATGCCAATATTTTCATATATAGCCATTTCACTATATATTTCAATTTAATTTTTACAGTGTATAAAAACAAGATGCCAGATTAAATCAAGACTAACCAAAACATACAACAAAGGTGGACACAGTAACAAACATGAAGTTATCACACATCACTTTAAACTAATATATACTAACCACATTTGGAGTCTGAACATAATTTTCAAGTTTTGTATGAGAGAATTCAAGGGAGATGACATTGAGCAGCTTATCTTTGTTCGGATCATCATAGTATCGCTGCCATTCCTTCATTGACATTTCTACATTTTTCTGTGTATTCACATCCATCACGTCCAGCACCCGCCGTGAGCCTGTAATTGACATAAATAATTAACAGGCGACAAAATATAAATACCTGCTAAAACTCCATTGGTGGAAATTACATAAAAATACTCACCAACACACATCCGAACATCATTAACAGAAAAATTTGGACTGGGGACTCGCAACCCAAGACCAGCTTTATCACGAAACAGTAATGGAGTGTTAAATCCATGTCTCTGCAGGTAAGCCAAGTTGAAATCTGGAGGGGGGAAAAAAAAGATAAAAATATATTCCAAAGATAAAGATTCCACTCAGATAATATCAATGATACATAACAAAGACACCTGTTTGGCAGATCAATTTTGTTGCTCCAAACAATTCTGAATTTTGAACAGTTACAATGCTTGTTTTTGCATTCTTGATATTGGGCTTTAACTATTACACCTGTGAAACATCAAGGGATGAAATGCAAAACATTTTACTTACTGGACAATGACAATACCTAAATTGCAGTTTTTACTACAAAACATTCAGACAGCCTATATTATGAATGTCATTTGTTTAAAAGGAAGAATAAATAAATAACAATCTGTAGAACTCATTTTACATAATGTGAATTCATATCACATGAACCATTTATCAGTTTTTCCTGAGTTAAAAAGACTCTGAAGACAATATAACAACGAAAATGTATTTCAACCAATCTGATGTGGGGGGGGGGCCTTGCATACCATCAACATACCTGATCCTACCATCTCCTTAACAAAACACTGCGGAAAACGATCACTTTCCATCTTGTCATCCAACCGGAATGAACGCCGACCCTCAATTTCCTCATCTCCAAGCGCCCAGTCATCTGTGTAGTGTTTCCGCTCTTTGCGATCTCGCTGTAAAGGGAATATGCAAATTACTCAATGAACATGAGAAAAGTTAAGGACTGCTCATTTTTTTCAGCATGCAAGCACGCATATGAACACCTCACACAGTAATGGATAATAACATTGCCTACTTCTATCACATTAACTTCAATTACAGACTGTTATGAATTTAGGGTTCATAACTGTTAAAATCATATTAAATTAAGAATGTTTTAATTTCAGATGCCACAACAAAACATGCAATGTTTTCGGTACAACAGGAGACGACAGCTACTCTTGCAGTTAACAAAATAATATATTCACTGTTATCAAAATAATGTTTGTGTCAGAAACTCAACTGCTGCATTTTTTTAAGGATTTGAAAATTGTGGTTCTACCCCAATGATGGAGGCAGTAGGTTTATCCAAAATGTTGGTAATCAGTTATGAGTGTCATAACCCAATACACTGTGACATGTACAAACGTTGCCAAGCAACACTGTGTAAGCATGTGACAGCACAACAGCCTCTGCTAGAGAACAGCTCTGTGGACACATTTCTCTGGCAACGAGAGAACATGCAATAATACGTCTTCTGTGTGATCCATGCCGGGGTCATATAATGAGGACTAGTAGTTCACTTGTCATTGAGTCAACTGAAAGCTGCAATTGTAAGGGTAAGGGCACATCAAGGAAACTGGCAAATGCAATGCAACCACAATTTCCAAGAACTGTTATCAGCCTAAGCTGAACACGATACTGAATGGAGCAGTGTGAACTGAGGAAACTGTGTTGCCGTGTACAGTATCTAAGCAACAGACAAACCTAAAAAAATGATTTAAAAATGTGTGCATGCATTACGCACTGCCATCAAACCAAATGTGAAATATAAACTCCATTTGGCTGTCATGCTGCATCTTTGCAATTGGGGGGGGGGCTATTATCACACAAAATTTCAAGATCATACATTAAGTGGTACTCCTTCCCTCTCAATTTGGCTGCTCTGCTGGTAATACTGATCACAGAAAATTAAAAAGTCTCTGATCTCCAGCAGTACATAAAATTTCACAAATCATGCAACTAACTGTTGTTATGGGGGCAGACACATGGCTAAAAACTATATCAAGATAGCTAATAAAAATGTAATTTAAAAACTCAAAACTGGAAAAATGTTTCACAACAAGACTACAGAAATTTCTTGAACAATGAACCAAACTCAGAAGACCTGAGTTACTGAGGGGCACACTTCAGAGATACTCAGTAATACACAACAAATAATTACAATCTCAAGCTCATTGTTCAAAGATTATTTCAACTGCAAACATGTAAAACAAATTCAGATTCTAATAAATTACAATACATCATATGCAAATGTACATTTGAATTCTGAATCTGTGTTTCGAAAACAAGTAGCATGCATCTTGCTCAGTTAATCAATGAAAGTAATCTAAGAATTCAGTTCAAATAATAATCAAGCCTGCTTTTTACTAAAAATACAGGAAACTTATTGCACATAGTTGCAGAAGGCTGTCACGTCTACATATACTCAAAATTTAGTCATGTCATTCAATTCCTGATGACAGAAAACTGAACCTGCCATTTGCTAGTTTCAAATAACCAATCAAATCCTAGGACTATAGACAGGCTTTCCCATACAAGGTAATATTCATGGCAGTAATGATTGTTAATTGTAGTTATGTCATGAAGTTTGATCTGACTGTGGCCACAGTGATTGCAGATGACAATGAGGGCATATCCAACAAAGAAAGGAATGACAAAACGAGAAATGGGCAAGAAAAAAACTGATGAAACATAAAGCAAAATGTGTCATATGAATAAGAATGGAAACATCCTACATAGAATAGAGACTGGCTCCCCTTGAATTGGCTGAATGCAGTGTTTCAGGAATATAACCCTAACATTAAACATGACTTCATTTTGAAATAAATGATTTAAGTAACAAAGAGGTTCAAGATGTGTACTTGTTTGGACTGTGAATGTACCTGTAAAGTATTACCAAAGACGAAAATCTTGGGAAAAAAGTAGCCTAAATGTGTTTAAAGTGTCACTAAAAACCAAATGTTCCTCATGTGCTTCCAAGCATAACACTCCTAAGTCAAACACCCTACAAAACTTACAACCTTCAAAACATCCTCCAAAACTCCATCACAAAACCTGACAGAAATTAAGGCACTCCTACATCTAATTGCACAACATTTGAGGACTTATACAGATCATACCTATGAGTCTCATTCTATTCTCACAATAAGAAGAGGGAATATTTTGCTGGCGTTCCCTTTCCCAACATCTGCGTATTTCAGAACAAGATGTAAATTATCACCTAAGTATATCTAGTTTTCCCCTTGTACCAATTACACACTGTTAAAACCCCTGCATGTTTCAGTCACACATTATCTTCNTTCTTTTTTATATTTTAATACAAGGATATGGATTCTGTCATCCCCAGTCTGACTCCCATAAAGCATGCCACAAACAGGAGGTGAAGATGAACACCTCAACAATGAACTACAACTAAAAAGAGAAAGATCCTCATTTCAAAGAACTGCTCTTAGACAAGCTCAAGGAAGCCGTGCAAAAACATGAAAGTAGAATGTATTTTCTTTCACTTCCAAAAAATCAACCCCTCCTATGCCTGCCAGTTGCAGATATTATTTTTGAAAGATAGAGTTGTCCCTGCGCTTAGTAATTAAGCACCATGCCATGAAGACGTATGGGAGAGTGGATGTGTAGAACTGCGTTTTCTTGACCTCATCACTAGTTGGAGGTGAGTGGCCAGCTTCACACCTCAACCTCTTTACCCCATGGAAAGACCCTTGGCACCCACTGGATAGACGGTTGGGTGGGCCCCAGAGCTGGTCTGGACAACACTGAGAAGTGAAAATTTTTGCCCCTTGAATTCTGACCCATTGGTTGTCCAGCCCATAGCCAGTTGCTATACCCATTGTGATATCCTGACTCATTCAGATATTATAGTCAATAAATGTGGTTTATAATATCTCCTGTTTGCCATCTAGGGGGGAAAATTATTCCATGAGCTATGTATGAGGAAAGTAGGGAAGCCAAGAGTGGATTAATGAGACAGTCACATGCTGGGTACATTTTGTACATAATCTTTGATGCTGGAAAAAATTAGGCTTCTACTCTATGGGGTCTACATGCATAACTGCAAAGTCATCATAAAGCATATCTTCTCTACCATAGGGCAGTTATCTCACGTGTGAAAGGGTTTTCACTCTAACCAAACAAGTAATGGATACAAGCAGAAAGAAAACTTTAGTATGTATGCGCAATGAAGTCAGCAAAACAATACAATCTGGAAGCCTACATTGTTGCTCTTACTGATGAGAGTGATTTATGAATTGTGCCATTGAGATGGTCTCAGATAGCATGACATACAGTGGAAACTCGCTTAACGAGCATAATTCGTTCCAGAATCCTACTCATAATGCAAAACAATTTTTCCAATATAAATTAATGTAAAATATGATAATGCGCTCCGCTCTTTACAAAAACAGAAGATCGCATTAAGTGGAGGAACTGTTTTGGAAGAGATTGTGGACCTGTCGTCTGACAGATTACTGATGAATGAATGAATGAATGAATGATAATGCATTCCATGCCGAAAATAATACTCAAAAAATTTTATGTATAACGTTTATTCAAAGAAAATTATATATACATTGTTAAGGAGCGTGAATCATCTTAATCTTTTCTTCTATGCGGAATGAACCAGCCTGGAATGCAAATTCGATTTGCAGAAAACAAATAAAAAAAAAAATTGAAATAATTAGTTTATTATATATGATGCATATCTAATTCTTTTTACTAGAAAGCTGTCTAGAGACATTTGTTTTTGCCGACGCTTCAAAATTTGGTGAAAATGCGACACAGCATTATCATTAAATAAATTTGTAGCACGCATAGCCATTGCCTTATTAGGGTGATGCTTCTCAATGTACGATGCAACAGTTTCCCATGCTTTCAGCATTTCTCTTATTGCACCAGAAGGTTGCTGCTTTGCTGTTATCTCCTCCTCCTCCCCTCCTCCTCTGACAAACTCTCCTCCACAACTTCTTGCTGTGAAACACAATGCAACTCCATTAGCTCTTTGGTGGTCATCAGCTCTTGGCTGTGCTCTTCCACAAGCTCATCGATATCATTGTTATCCACCTCCAGCCCCATGATCTTGGCCAAAGAGACAATTTCATTGACTACAGGCTCCAAAGGTACTATCTCAAACCCCTCAAAGTCACATTCGACAACGCTCTCCGGCCAAAGCTTCTTCCAAGCAGAAGTGAGGGTTCTCTTGGTAACCCCTTCCCACACCTTTTCGATCATCCTGAGGCAGGCCACAATGTGGAAGTGATATTTCCAAAACTCTTAGAGTGAGACTGGTCCCTTCAGTCACCTCAAAACAACGCTCGAAGAGTGCTTTAGTGTACAGCTTCTTAAAGTTAGAAATAACCTGCTGGTCCACAAGCTGGAGTAACGGAGTGGTGTTGGGAGGCAGAAACTGGATCTTGATTAATTTAAATTCTTCAGGGAGGTCATCTTGTATGTGTGGAGGATGGGCAGGAGCATTGTCCATAACAAGCAAGACATGGAGTGGCAGATTCATCTCAAGCAAAATATTTTTTCACAGAAGGACCAAACACTTCATTGATCCAATCAGTAAAAAGGTCACGTGTCACCCAAGCCTTGTTGTTGGACTTCCACATCACATTTGGCCTGCTCTTCTGGACTTCACACTTCTTGAAGACTCATGGAGTTTCTGAATGGTAAACAAGCAGCATTTTAATTTTCAAGTGGCCGCTTGCATTGGCACAAAATAGCAGCACGAGACGGTCTTTCATTGGCTTATGGCCAGGCAATGCATTATCCTCTGCTGTTATATAGGTTCACTTCGCCATCTTTTTCCAGAAGAGACCCATCTCATCACAATTAAAAACCTGTTGCGGCAGGTAACCCTCAGAATCTACGAGCTTCTTGAAGTCGCCGATGAAGCTCTGCTGCCTTTGGGTCGGAGCTTGCTGCTTCACCATGCCTTACAACGCTGCGGATGCCAGTTCTTCTCTTAAACTTCTTGAACCATCCACGGCTTCCCTTAAATGCTTCTTCGGCCGTTGATGATCCTGGTGTCTTCTTAACGAGGTCGGCAAAAATCACTTTCGCCTTCTCACAAATTATGTTCTCGTTAATAGTGTCGCCTTGCAATTGCTTTTCGGTTATCCATGTGAGGAGCAACCTTTCAACATCGTCGAGAATACGTAACTGCTGCGTAGATATTCCTGTCACTCCCTTTGAACCATCTTCCTCCTTAATCTTGTCCTTGTTCTTGAGGATACTGCAAATCGTTGAAGTAGACTGATTGTATGTGCATGCTAGATCAGCCACGCTCACACCTTGTTCTCGCTTTTGAATGATTTTACGTTTCATATCTATGGTTATTTCTATTCTCTTATGGCTGTCTTTTTGCGGCTTTTTCTTCGGGGACATTTTTGCAAGGGTTATTAAACTTTGCACAAAAAAAATCACAAATAATATGTCTGAAGATAAGTTTGGAAAAATGTGTGATCACAAGCAACACTAAGATGCTAGTGGAACGAGTGCTAAACACAGACTGATGTAGCAAGCATACAATCCGGGACTTTCCCCTCTTGTCACTCGTTATGCAAAACGTCGCTCGCTAAGCGAGTCATTTTTTTACAATGTTCTGCTCGTTACGCGAATTACTCGTTAAGAGACGTGCTCGTTAAGTGATGTTCCATTGTATATAAATTCCATGATGATTGGTTTCAGCATTTAGGTAACATTAAGGTTATTACAATGACAATCTGAGAAGCTGCAGCGCTGGTATTAGTAATGGGAAGAATTTTTAATGTTTGCCAGTCAGATGATCTCAAGATGGCATGACACATACATACCAAGTTTCACAACAATCAGTACATCAATTCAAGTAATATTATGTGTATTACCTCAACAGTTTAAGAGGCTGTAACATTGGTACTACTAAAGAGAGGAATTTATGATGTATACCGTTCAGATTGCTTCATGTGGCATACTATACTTACCAAGTCTCACAAAGACTGGTATAGGTGTTCAAGCAATATTAACATTCTGCCTCAGTAATATGAATGGTTGCAATGTTGTCATTAATCATTGAAAACATTTATGAAGTATGCCATTGTGATGGGCTCTGGTGCCATGATATACGAACTAAATTTCATAAAGAGTAGTGCAGGTGTGTGCAGGCAATATTGTTTTCATTATGGAAATTTGAAAGGCTGTAATGTTGGCATTAATGATAGGAGGATTTATGAATTACACCACTGAAATGGACTCTGGTACCATGATACATGTACAAGTTCCAAGACAATCAGTTCAGGCATTTATGTAACATTACAGTTAGTACCACAAAAATTTGAGGCTATGAAGTTGGTAATACACATCAAAAGGATTTATAAAATATGCTGCTGAGATGGCTTCATATGGCACAGTATATTTACCAAGTTCCATAAAGATTGGTACCGATGCAGAAGCAGTTTTAAGATCGTCTCCAAAATTTGAGAAGCTGTAATGTTGGTATTACTTATGGGGGGGTTTATGAATTATGGCACTGAGATGGGTTTACGTGCCATGATATACATACCAAGTTTCCTAAAGACTGGTTCAGGCATTCAAAAGTTGTTAGGGGGTGATACACATACAGACACACAGGCAGCAAGCTGATCTCATAAGCCTACTTTCATTTTTTTTTTCAAAATAAGTGAGCTAAAAACATGAGGAGAAACTATCAAGTAATTGCCTACATTTATTTGCTAAAAGTGGCCAGACCTCGGTATCCTTACAAACTTCTCTAACTAGACCCCCAATCTGTAAAGGATAAACAAGGCAAGGGGATTTATCCCAACATTTAAAAATTCTAATCAACAGAAAGTACAGTGAGCTTATCTTTGACCCTGAAACAAATTACTCAGCCAATCCAGTGGAAAACAGGCAAGTTCCGTGCATCAACTAATTTAATGTGGTTAGGCCTTCACTGCACTTTACACGCTCATAACAGGCCAATAAATTAGAAATAAACCCACCCATATCATAGTACATTCTGTAAATGGTCTGTTGTTACATATGCATTCTTTCACCTCTCTAAAATGTTCACATTCATTCATACTTAAGTTCCTTTTTGGAAACAGAGAATTCTTGAAACCTTAAACTTTAAACCTCTCTCCTATAACAAAGCTATGAGCAATTTTCAAACCTGGCAACAACCAACTTCATCCACCTTCTCTCCAGAGAGCACTTAGCATTCAGATCCACTGTGTACTAACGTCATCTTGAAAGACATGGCTGGCCACTGTCCATATGGCAGGACCATGTCTCTTGAGACACTCTGTCATTCATTCCAGATTATGCTAATATTCTGTCTTGTCACAAACAAGTAACAGCCTTGTGCTCTCTGAAATTACTTTCATTTACACCACAGATCTAAAAATATCGTAATATATCAAAAGAAAAAACTTACTGCCATTTCCAGCATCTAATGTGATGTGGTTATCTTTCATTCGTATGTCAGTCATGGGGCTGTTGACTGTGCGGTGACAAATAATTTGGGGCAGAACTCAAATAACCCCCCTGATAACAATTTAAAAAACCAACTCCATGGCATAGTGTCAGGATACTATTTGCTACATACCTATTCATGAAATATGCTCCCTTTTATGGAACCAAGGGAGCATTACAGTAATATAATAGTCTATTATTTTTTGTTGTGGTAACAAAGTCATGTCGACAGAAGCAAACAAACTGTACAGAGTGGCAAAAAGTAGTGTAAACTTACACATTAAAATATTCAGGTAATACGTTTTATACCCACACTATATACATTCCTATAGTTGGCAGTGCGATAAATCTATGAAATATCCAATGAATATTAACATTTAAAGACTCTGGTTACTAGCGAAAACAAAAAATTCTCACAACCATCTTGTGACAATTATACACCTGACATCACTCCTAGGAAAATAATATACCGAGGATATATGGAAGGTGGATCTAGCAATATTTTATTAGCTGTTAACTGATATTCTTCTTCTTGATGCAAAATGCCATGATCTGGTTTTATATGACAGTGAGCTGTACAACAGGCCCAATATCAACGAACAAAAAAAAAAACTAAAGCTCAAGAGGAGCATTTTACTTTCGTAAAACTGACCATGAACACGAAATACAAGTCCGAAACATACAAACAACATATTTCAAATAACTACTACTACACAAGTACGAACTCCTTCCCAAACTTGTTGCCCGGGTTGAATTACGGGGCGGTTCTAAACGTCACCCTGGTTCAATTGAAGGCCCGTTCTGCGCACGAATATAATCAATAACAAGGCCATAAGCAAGCGCGGAGAAAAATCGGTACTTCAAATAATAACACTTCCCGAAGGTACAACGTTCTTCGCATTAATCATGGCGCGGGAATTAATATCATACGATAAACAATATTTCTGACATACGCCTGTACTTAACACGGATCTTCGCGCCTTCTCCTACAAGAGGTACGCGCTGTTTTTCAATGGCGTCACTTAGGACGACATTCACGTCATAATTAAACTGCGAAAGGTCTTGAAATACATAACCTTACACTTAATTTCTCGTACGTAACACTTTTAAACATTGGAAAGAATCACTTTCATCATTCGAAATTGGCTTACGTACCGGACGAATAATATATTCACGCTGTGTTTCGGAGCGCCCTACATCACACTTCCTACCTGTGGACGCCATTTTGACCAACTGAAACCGCGTGTCTCGTCCGCTCGGAAGAACCTTGGTACAGTCACAAACGAAATTATGCTACACAAAACAAAAGAGCACTTATGAAAACTTCTTTCTTCAACATTGTACCTGTAATATATCATTGGAATAAATTGTATTACCAGAACAAAATCTGGAACATATAATATCTCCACAAGCTCTAAAATCCACTTAAATAATTTAAATATACCCATACAAAATCACAAAAATGCTGTAACTCCTTGCAGCTGAAATGATTGTAGTTGCATGTGAATCCATAACGGTTATAGAAAAAAACGTATATATCACGTGTTGAACTACCTCAAAGTCTGTGTACATTGCAAATTATAGCTTCTTATACAGTCTGGGCTTTACAAAAACAAGCCAACGTGTCCTACCACTTGTAACACGGTGTTACTTTTATGTTGCAAGGGTAAACACTTTCTGCCTACTTATACCGTGTAATGCACAATATTGCGATAATTCTTCCATCACATCTTTTATCATAATGGTAGAATGGCAAAAACAGAGTTAAATCCTAACATATTTACAAACTGGGTTCACAGTGCATTATGACTAATCAAATAAGATGAATGTATCACAAAGTGGAGAAATTATACTACCAAATTGCACTATCATATTAAGGCTTAAAAACTGAAATGCGTGGGTAATAACAGTAATTACTTCGTACTTAAAAACCGCCGTAGGAAAGACATTTGAACATTCTGTTAATGAGAGTGCAAAAATTAAAACATCGAACAGTAGCTATGAAAATCTCGGATATTCAAGACATAACGTAAGTAAACATGTAACAAATAATGATAATGTAAATGGAAATAACTTAACTACTTGAATTACAACTAATATACTACACTATACATGAAAACATGTGCATCAACAATGTACATCAGCTGATGGCAGGTTACACACCTGCTACTGTTTACATTCCAACACCTGTAATTTAACAAATCTTGACCCACTTCTTTTGAAGTAATTGGACAAGCTTGCATTCAGTGGTCGCACCTGAATATTCTGTTATTTGGCACTAATATTTATAGTACTTATGGCATTATGCTGACAGAGCATCTAAAATTGACAATCACCATTGTTGCGATTCCGTACAAAGTTCTCGGTATACACCGTGAGTTCGTGACAGACACAATGCCCATGATGGCGACTGCAAATATATCGGCGAAATCCATGAACAGAACTGCAACAATAGTAATAATATATATAAATACGTAAATTGATTGTCTTACAAGTTGTCTCGTTAACACTCGCTTTCCCACGATGCTGTCCCCCATGGTACATACTCCGATCGTTCGAACTCTTGCGAAATATTTTGCTTTCTAACTGCCAAAACACCGTCTGCACCTCACAATTCGCTCACCTCGACTTGCTTCGACTCACGTAGATAGGATACAGAAACGTCATACAAGATTACCAAATCTGTAAGAATAGCTTTTTTGAAATCTCTATTTACGGTACAACATTCTCTAGTAATATATGTTGGCAGCATTGAGACGGTCCTACAGCACCTCCAAGCGGAGAAAACTGTAATTCATATCATATCTCGCCATCTAGTAAGAGAATGTTGAATTATTTTCCATCTATGACAAATTTGGATTATAGATGGCGAAGATGATTCGCAGGCACCTAAAATATATTTATACAATAAAAAATATATATACACACTTATTCCAATCGCGGGGTGACCGCTATGATAGAATAACTACAAGTATCATGTTTCTGGACATTATCCATCGCCCTGTCTATATTTAAAAACCGTCCTATTTATGTTTAAAAACACGTTTCGGAGACTGGGTTCTGTCTCCGTCCTCAGGTAAAACCTACTCAGTTGGTCCCAATACTTAGAGCTAGTCCAGATCTCCGTCCTCAGGTAAGACCTACTCAGTTGGGCCCAATAGATAGAGGTAGTCCCTTTTGGGCCCAGCCTCTCTCGGGATGACTGCCGCAGAACTGACGATATCTCAGAAAACACTTTCAAAGTGGTAATAGTGAGTTTAAAGTGACGGAAGTGGTTGAGAAATTACTGCCCTTCAGAGTAGCAGAAGTACAAAACTCACAGACCTGATGAAAAAAATTAGGCAAAACCATGGTAAAATTATGACTTGAGCATTCAGATCGTGTTAGTGTGGTGAGTAGCACTGACCCGTAAATGTCTGGTGGAAGAGGTGGCCTGGTGTTTTTAATAAAGAACAAAATGGAACCTCAAGAAGGGTGTCCTTGCATTGTTCACCAGAAACACTTCTGAACAAAATTCCTTGATTTCGAACATGTAATGACTGCTATATATCAGCAATACATTTAATAAAATCGAATGGCTTGAATCACGATTAATTCAAACAGTGTTTGGCAAATATGAGAGTATTGTGAAACAGAATACTTATCTGGTGTTCTCTAGACTACTAGTAAAGCAGACGTACTGATGAAAATGTGGGTTTTCATTTTTAATGACCACCAAGAATGAACCAAATCTTGAACTTCAAGGAAGAGAAGAATACAACGGCAATATTTGCTCATTTGTGTAGAAGTGTCAAAGTTAAAACTATGATTGTTACAAATGAAAGCTGTAATATGCTAATTTTTCTGACGTTACAGAATCATGGGGTTTCTGAAATGCAATGTGCCAACTACGCAAACAAAATGACAGATCTACTAGAAGAGTTCTAGAAGAGGTCTGGAAATGTCTACATACATTGTAGAATAATATAAAATATACCTCTCTATTCGGCACCGAAGTTATCAGTGTTCCAGAAAAATTATGTAATTAAAAATTGGAATTCAGTGAAATAATGACTTGAAAAAACATACTCAATGATGTTGATAATGCAATAGGATTTTAGAAACTGTATTTTCGAAAAGGCTATTCTGAAGTTATTTCACATGCTAGCAACATGTGCTTACTATCAGTTACTCACGCGAAATGATCTTTGAGGAAATAAACATTACCGAATGAAAATGCCGGTCTCCTGTAAGTGATAGCTATTTCCATAATGCTCTTCGTATGACAGGATTATTTATGGTGGGTAGCAAACATAGGCACATTATTTTCATAGGTTGCATCCTGTTGTGTCTCACAGACAATGTATAATATGTAGGAACTATGCTACCGTCAAAACAACAAACATTTCAGTATTATATCAGATCTTTACTACTGCAACATTTTTCGGTCATACATGACCATCATCAGGAAGGAATACGTATAGTTATTGAAATACCGATACGGGTCCTTATCGGTGCAACGCGTCGTATTGAATATTAATATAAGAACTTTGCCTCAGATTGGTGTAAATTAAAATAGTAAATACATGATTAAAAATAAAAAGATAGAAATAAATAAGGGTATACTATGTATAAAAATGTTGAAATATTATTAAAAATATTAAAGGTATATTAGCAGTATATGAAGTACATTAAAATGTACTAAAAAGTATATGTAGGTGGGTTAGGGGTCCGTATGCCCACTAAAATATTTTATAAGGATAATTTTTTAATTCGCTTAGTGGGGGGGTTATTGATGGGAAAGCCAGAAGGAATGGAAGCCACAGGAAAGACCAAGGCGTAGGTGGGTGGAAAATATTAGAATGGATCTTAGAGAGATAGGATGGGATGGTATGAACTGGATAGATCTGGCTCAGAATAGGGACCAGTGGAGGGCTCTTGTGAACACGGTAATGAACCTTCGGGTTCCATAAAATGCTGGGAAATTTTTGTGTAGCTGCAGTATTTGCGGCTCCTCCAGAAGAGCTCAGCTCCATGAGTAAGTAAGTAAGTTATTGGGGGGTGGAGTCCAATTAGGTCCACTCGGCACGACGGCCACTAATAGGCCTATTGTAGCCTGTCCCGGGCGATTATGATGATGGAGAATTTGGTGGAATGAATATTGGCAGGGGAAACCGAAGTACTCGGAGAAAACCCGCCCCAGCGCTACTTTGTCCACCACAAATCCCACTTGACCAGACCCGGATCGAATCCGGCCCGCCGCGGTGGGAAGTCAGCGACTAACAGCTTGAGCTATGGCGCGGCCACTTTTAAGGTGTGTAGGTGTGTAGGTTGCGTAGATCTTGTTGCCGAAATTCTACGTATTAAGCTCGGTATGTGAAGCCCAAAGACACGTTTTTCAGTGATATACAAGTTTTGTGGTATGTGGGTATTTGGTATGGTATTCCCACGCTATGTGTCATATAGATGAAACGTGCAAGGCGTATGTTTCTTGTCTGGGCGTATATACTTTCGGTATGTACGGTGTGTTCTACACTGTGCGGTGGTTCGACGTGTAGCTCCTCAATTATCCTCACGAAGCTAAGTGGACCCCGTTCCAGACCTACTACTTCTCAGAAAATCTGGTAGTGCTGGGATTCGAACCCGGACCTCTGTATCTGTAGCCAGGAACTCTGACCACTAGACCACAGAGGCGGTCGCAGTCCCCCAACTCATCAGGATTTTAGGTACGGTACATGTTACAATCCCTTCTTCATTTCATTTTATTTTGTTAATTGACAGGAAATGACTCGAATAAAAATGATTTAAGATTTACAGGACCAATGACAGTTTTCATTACAGTGAACTGAGCATTACTAGGAAAGTTTTGTCTGCTTTTAACCCGGACGCGGGAGTAGAGAAGGGAAATTCTGGTCCTATGGGATGGCAGTTGCCGACTATGTATTTTCCCATTTGTTCATTTTATTGGAAGCTTCTCCTTCAACCATTTCAAGATCCTATTACACCACTTCTACTCTGCAGAAGTTAATATTTAATCGTTTTCTCTGTCGGATGTGTTGCTTTTACCGATAACATGTGCATAAGCTCGGGAATCACTGAGTGAATTTCACTGTCACTCAGAGGCGAAAACAAAAAACTTGGGTAAGGGAAGGAGCAAAGGCACGCGGTAGCGTAGTTTGTTGAGGCACTACGCTACAAGCCGGAAGGTCTAGGGTTCGAGTCTCGATGAGATGAATTTTTTCAGTTGACCTAATCCTTCCAGCCGCAATATGGTCCTGGGGTCGACTCAGCCTATAACGGATATGAGCATCAGGAATCTTACTGTTTATGTGGGGGGGGGGGGGGGAGGGGGGCCCACCGCGTCGGGTGTCAAACT
>NW_019738883.1:136249-151096 GCF_002891405.2 Cryptotermes secundus
AGCCGATTGTCTAGAAAATGTGGGAGCCTCGACGTCTCACAACCCTATGGTCCTTCACGACCTCTTACGGGGATACCTTTACTTTCTTACATGTAAATGAGGTGCAAAAGTTAGGTGGGGACACAACCTCTCCCCCGCCTGAGGTTAGCTGGCAGGTGAAATATAAAATGAGAATATTGACTGAGAGCAGAAATAGTAATGGCGTAGTGGTGGCGGTATCAGTAGTGACAGTAACAGTAGCTGAACTGATTTAAACAATGAAAGTATTTTCTATGTTTGTTCGTACTGAACCTGCCAACAATAAGAACCTGCTGTCAAGTGGACAAAATTGTATCTTTGTAAAGGTAAAGGTAAAGCTATTCCTGTAATAGGCCCATAGGGTTGTGAGACGTTGGGTTCCCACATTCGGCTCACAGATGGCGGTGAAGTTGTCAGTCTTACTCTCCCGCTGCTCTTTACCCACCAAGAAGATACCTGGTACTCATTTCTGTTAGAAGATGAGTCGACCCCAGGGCCATAGTGCGGCTGGAAGGATTAGGTCAACTGAAAAATCGAATGACCTCATCGGGAATCGAACCCGAGACCTACCGGCTTGTAGAACAGTGCCTCAACCAACTACGCTCCTCAACTCAGTAAAGTTTACTTTGCTTTGCTTTTCTTTGTTGTCTCCGAATATAAGTGGTTGGTTTAGTGTATCCCACGCAAGACGAATAGTTATTTGCCGAAAAATGAAGTATTCGTTCAACAAATCGTGTTGCTATGATGTCCTCACTCCGTTTACTAGCCAAAGACGTCAAAGCTCTCACGAGATATTAAATGACCACAGATCTTCGCCGTAATATACCTAAAGACAGAAAATAATCGTCACCTACTTATGATTATCACCCCATCCCGTTTGACTTGTAATTAACACAGTAGTTAAACAATGAAGGGCGTACAGTTAATCGAAATTCGTCAGGTGGTTGCGGAGGTAAAATGTGTAAGGTCAGCTATGACCTGCGCGTTATGCATTACGCACGACGTGCATCTAAATAGACGTTTCTCGTGCACAAATGTTAGCAGACATTATGTATGGAATGTTTCCCAAGATTTTGTTGACCTACACAAGGTAAGAGCACCATCATGACTCATACTTACAAAGAGTTGTGTAAGAACCAGTTAGCACTTCTGCCGTCTTGATCTGTGGCGGGCTGAACGGTGTAGGTCTAAGGCGAGGAGTTTAACCCAGTTACGCACCTGTAACGAGTATTACATGATTAACACGAAACATGCAAACATTCATCGGTAATAACCAATTCATGAAAACACATTTTTCGTATTACCTCTTGTGTCATTTAGTAATAATTTCTAGCCTCTTCTGCTTCCTTGTGGAAAGAAAATAGTCCCAAAAAGGTAAAGCTGTCCTTGTAACAGGCTGTGGAGTTTTTGAGACGCCGAGGGTCCCACATTTTATACACAATAGGCGCACATATGGAGGTCAGTTTGTCAGCCTTACGCGTCGGCCGCCCTTTACCCCGTAGAAAGATTCCTGGTACTCATTTCTGTTAGAGGCTGAGTCGACCCCAAGGCCAAGGTGCGACTGGAAGGATTAGGACAATTGGCAAATCCAATGACCTCATCGGAAATCGAACCCGCGACATTCCGTCTTGTAGCATAGTGTCTCAACCATTAACAAACCATTGTGCTGTTCGAAGATGGAACAGGTTATCAAGCTCAACCCTTGTAGATGATGATGATTATGATGATGACCATGCTGTTAATGTATGGATGTCTGCGTATCTGTTTGTATGCTGCGCATACACACTTTTGAATGAGCTGACTAATTCTTACGACATTTGGTTATGGCCGTTATGCCATAAGAAATTACTCAGACTTCGAAAATTTGAATTTCTTGCTCTCGATAATAACAACATGGTAGACGCACGAATTTGTGAGGTAGGACTGGCACTAGCGCTTTCTTAATCCACAGTACTGAAATTATGTATGTTTTCTTGATCTTCGAAAAATACGGAAGTGTATTAAGATTTTTCCTGCAGAATATAAACAAGAAAATGACGATATAAATTCTATATTTGGCTTATAATTTTATGAGAAATACTGTATCACTGAAGCTAGGAATGCAAATTCTTAATTATTTGCTGCAGATTTTTTTAATTGTAGTGGTTAACCATTTGTGCAACCATTTCTAGGTGGTGTATTAGAAAATACCAACTAATAAGTATTTACTTCTTGAACACTACATGTTTCGACAATTACTTACTGTAATCAGTTGCAAGCCGGTCACGGTAGCCGAGCGGTCTAAGGCATGCACCGTCTTCGCTCGCTCGGAAGCCGAGATCGTGGGTTCGAATCCCACTCAGGGCATGGATACTACAGCCCCAATTTGGGCCTAGGCCTACCTCCATGAAACTCTCCGTTTCACTTCGGTGTACTAGATCTTACACATACGGTAGGACTCCTTGGGCGAGTGATCAGCTCGTCGCAAGGCCTCTACCTGTAGACAAACACAGAAAAAATCAGTTGCAAACAAATTTATGTTACAAATATGAGATAAAGTAAAGAACTGCATACAGTAAAACTTGGTTATAGCAACATCGGTTTCTGCGACACCTTGTCTATTGCATCAAATATTCAATGGTACGAACTAATTCCTCATAAAGCAACTGTTTTTATACCTTGCTTAGTACGACATGCACAAATGCATCAACCTCGTATGTAACGTCATTTTCATTCCTGAATTTCTCTGATATCGTCATTGAACGTAATTTAGAAAGTGTGTATTGGGCAAGTAACAGGAAACAGATGAAGATAACTGATTACTGTACTCGTATCTAGGTACAGTAAGGCACAACAATTGATGTAATCTACTGTAATTTGGTGAGTAGGCCTACCTTTAATATACAGTATTAGTGCGGTGTGTATTGTCAGTGAAAAACGCTGTAATGTCTTTGATATTACACATTTGGGCAATTCCACGTTAATGTTACGTTAGTCTCTACTTAACTATGTATTTCACTAAAAAATGCAACATTTTAACTCGGTTTTTGGTAGACTTTTACGTGACTAACATAAGGCTACTGTGGAAGTGCCCATTTCGGTTACAACGACATTCGTTTATAACGACACTATTTTTAGGTCCCTTTGATGACGTTATAACCAAGTTCTACTGTATATATAATTTTAGCTGGAAATTGAATCCAATTCCAATACCATGTGTCGGCTATGTGCAAAAGCTAAGGTAAAATGTATAATAATCTAAATATTATTAAATTTAAGAAAGGAAAGCAGTGGTTGGGAGTAGCTTAAAATATAATTAATAAAGGATATTCTGTCATATTAACTGGTTCAAGATTTCGTTGTGAAACGCTCTGTGTTAAGCACACATATGCTACAAGGCCGGAAGGTAGCGGGTTCAAGTCCCGACGAGGTCATTGGATTTTTTTTTTTCAGTTGGCCTAATCCTTCCAGGCGCACTATGGCCCTGGGGTCGACTCAACCTCTAACAGAAATGAGTACCAGGAATTAATTAAATAATTTTCCTGGGGAATAAAGCATGGCCGGCGCGTAAGGCTGACAACCTTACCGCCATCTTTGAGCCGATTGTCTAGATAATGTGGGACCCTCAACGTCTCACAACCCTATGGGCCTTCACGGCCTGTTACAGGGATAGCTTTACTTACTTTTTACTTATACATATTTTTCTTGAATTAGCCGCTAGTGTGAAGGTGATCCTAGTTTCGTTTTAGGATATTGTCTCCGATGTATTCGTTATGTGTCATTATTGTGTTATGCTGCTGTGATTGTAAGCTATTGCCGCATTGTGGCGTTTTGAAATTCTTACGCAGGCCCGACCGAAACTCGATGGCGTTATGTAGTGCAGTTGTTATTATTCAGTATGTAGTGAGTAGAACGTGAAACATGTTACAATCAGTGATATTATTTATGTTGTGTGTGCTGGGATTTGTTGTGGCAGTTGTATTAGGACGTTGTTTCAGCCTAATAACATGACCGCGCTCATATATTATACGCACCATATATGTACAATTTAGGTTATATTTTTACGACGATTAAGCCAATAAGAATAAATAGGGAAGGTCGTATAATACGTACCGGTATAACGAAGAATGCTTGCAAGAATTTGAATGGAAAACCTCAAAGGAAGATTCCATTTCGGGAGATATAAATTTATATGGTGTGATCAGGAAAATTTATAGAGGAAAAAAGAAAAAAATAGGAGGCTTGGATTCAAATGGTTTAGGGGAATACGTGGGGTGTCCAATAGCGAGATTCTTTGCAGCTACAATAAACCTTCGTATTTCATGAACATATAACCTGAAAATGGACGCACTATTTTCCTCTGGAACGTTTGAGACTACCATTCAGACTACAGCACGGTTCGATCCAGAAGACCACATTATGACACTTCGCCTTGGTCAGTTCAGTAACTATGAACGTTTCAAGGCATGTCCATCACGGGTTTAGTGAGTTCCCAAGTAGATATGCTTGGGTTGGCTTTGCTAAAGTTTCAGATATTTTATTAGCAATCAATATGTTATGATTCTGAATTGTCTTCTAGTGACTATATACGAACTTGTGATTAATGTCTCCATATTTATTTCTAGATTAACCTTCATGACGATGATGAAGCGGAAGAAGAAAACAAGCACATAAATTGTAAATCTGGCAATAGCTCTGTTCTAACATTTGCAATAAGCATGTACATATATTCCTCGCCAACTGTATATTTTTTCCAAAGGCGTATTCCAAGTATCTGTCCCTTTTTTATCCGTGCTATTTGGCTTTATGTATACACACCTTTCACTTTGTGTACACGCTGAGAAAAATCGATAGCTTCCGCACCAAGAAATCCACATTTGCTGGGGACATAACTGTCATGGCATCTGAAACCATTGCTGCTGGGCCTGATTACCACTCTGGTGCATATTTTTATGACACTATCTTGCTTATTTCCTTATTTAAAAAAAAAGTAGGCTTGTGAGCTCACCTTGCTGTGTGTGTCTGTATATGTACTGCCCTCGTCTACTTTTGAACGCTTTAACCGATTTTTATGAAACTTGGTATGTATATCATGGCACTTGGGTCCATCTCAATGTCGTACTTCATAAATTCTGTGTCTGTAAGTGTATTCATCCTATCGTTGCTAGGCAACAGCTCGGTAAACACGATCCTCTGCAACGAATACACGTTACGATTGAAGAATAATTCTTCTATTGTTGCTTGTATTGTTGTGATACGATTCTCTTATGTACGAAAAAACCTGTACGTAATTCATGATTTTCATTCCTCTTTCCTTAGAAAAATATATATTTTCCTGCTGGTACGATGCCACCTCCGTCCCATCTGACCTCCTGTACTACCGCTAAATCTAATATATTTTAAGATTTCTTCTGCCACACCCTGAGCGAACCTGCCCTATACGAACTTCGGACATTCCAAGTGCCAAATCTCATATCCACGTTCTTTAGCTTAGGTCGTTTGTCCAAGGAATCCGTCCAGGTTCGAGGCTTTGTGTTCATTTTCGTAACAAAGTAATTTTTTACGATGAGGAGTTGTTAGACCCACGTCATATTAAAGGATAATAAGCGATAAGTTCTTCCCAGGACTCCTTGTTATTTTATGTACTGTAATATTTTTAAACATGTTATCATGTATGTTTTTCTGAGTGTTAACAGCGGCTGCAACTCATTTCAGTTTCAATATACCGTAAAGTCCTGTACTTGCCAAACACGGTAGTCTTTTACAGGAAGGATGATATTACAGTAATTAGTTTTGTTTGGTTGCATCTAAACGTCTCTTTCGTAGAAATAATGAAAGAGACAGAGATATGGCGAAAGAGAAAATAAACTAAAGGATGCTGTCGCAGTCATGAATTAACATTCGAGCGCTGAAACTAACCGAATGCTAGATCGCCTTCGTGGCCGGTGAAGTAGGAGAAGCGAGCGGCAGTGAAACAGCTGGCCGAGTCAGTATCGTGTCGACAGGTCGGCGGAGTGGTTGGTTTTCTTGCCGTGCGCTGGATCTAATGTTTGGATGATGCGCTAAATCGAAGTCAACGAGCTTTCTTGTATGTTCGAAGTACCACAGGGCTCGAAGTCAAGCATCACTCTGGCCGAATTCTGGAAAAGACTCCGACGAATCTTTTCGTTGACATTTGCGGTGGTATACCAACATTACTTTCCGGTAAGCTGCATTATTATTTTTATTTCAGCACACGATACTCTGATTTCATTTACTGAGCTAAACTGCAACATGACATTTTTTAAATGTAAAAGTGAAATTGATAAAATTATGTTTAAGAACCACGCCATAGGTGGCATGAGTGACTAACTCCATGGTTCAGAATCCTTCCTGAGAAGTTACTAGTGGCTCAACTATTCAAGAAATTTTCCATCTTCTGTGAGCTGAAGGTGCATCGCCGTGTTCACAAAAGCCCGCCGCTGACCCCTATCCTGAGCCAAACGAACCCAGTCCATAAGCTAACAACCTTTTTCTTTAACATCTGTAGTGAATATCAGCCTCCCATTCACCCCTTCAGATATTGGACCAAACGTTTTTATGAATTTCAGATCTCCCCCATGCGTGCTACATGCTCCGCCATCTCACCTTGATTTTATAGTGCTAATAATATATGGTGAAGGGTACAAGTTATGAAGTGGAGGTACATTTTGCTTGCCGGGATAGCTCAAGAAGTACAGCGGCGGGCTACGGTCTAGACCCCCGGGGTCCGATGCCGGGCAGGGCAAAGACATTTTTCTCTATCTCAGAACAACCAGAGCGGCTCTTGGGCCCACCAAGCCTTCTATACAATAGATACTGGGGCTGCATAGCGGGGCGTAAAACAGTAGGGGCGTGAATTTAACCTCTTACCTCCATCTAGTGCCAAGGTCAAGAATAATGGATCTGTACTTCCACTTCCCTATACGTTTTCATGGCATGGCGCTTAAAGAATTAAGCGCAGGGACAACTTTACCCTTTTTATTTTTTCTTGTTTTTTTACTTCTGCACTAGTTGGAGGTGAACAGTTAGCTTCATAATGCGGTCACTTTTATAACCGGGATATGAGCGGTGACTTGTGCATTCAGACATTTTCGTGTTATGAGTGTTTATAGCCATCAGGTAACTGGCAAAATGTCTTCTCGTAGTAACAATTACGGGTAACGGATCCAAACAGGTCCAGAAACACAGACGGCTCACTTGGTCGTGCCGGACGAAGTGTACTCTAGTTAATATCGGCCTTAGACAGATTACGATTTATTGTGTCGTAATTACACTGGAATTTCCTGTTGCTCCCTCTGGAGCATCTGCGAAACGCTTTGTTTCAGTTTAGTATCTTAATCCTATACACAGTCAGTAGAAACCCTTGGACAGGCGATGAGCCCATCGCAAGGCCGCCATCTACACAGGACAACACAAACAGAACAAACGCAAATGTCTATGCATGGAGTGGGATTCGAACCCACGAGCCCAGTGTTTGAGCGGCCGAAGACAGTCGTTATTACATACACATAGCTTACTGATTACTGACCTGGTGTCAAGTTTGAGTGAAGCAGACTGCTTTACCACAGCCAAAGGAAAAGAGATCTTTGTGTACTCTAATATGGTTAGGTGGCACATTGTCACCACGGCATGGCGCGTCCACAGGTTGTGGATGGAGCTGTGAATATATTGAATAAGTAGTCGCGGACAACCGACAAGGGGGGTCCTCCAACTTGGGGGTTGTGCGTGGGGCTAACAACTCACCGTAAAAAAATAAATTTGCAACTATGAATACAGATTATGAAGAAAAACAGACGTTACTGTGTGAGATTTGAGGTTATCACGGCGGTAACTGTGCAGATACTATCTTACTGGATGTGACGCCACGTAATCTGGGTAATTTTGGGCGATGTTTCGGACGAACTTCCCCCTTTCTTCTTCAGGGTAGAAAAATAGTAGCAGGCAGCACGTTCCTCCGAAAAGTGGGTAAATGTCTACAAGACTACACGGCCTCACGCATCAAATTACACCAAAATCCATAACCATGGCTATGAGAACCTCAAGGTGTATTACCCAAACAAGTTCACTGCCTTCTGGAATCTAATGGCTTGTAGCCTGATAGATGTTTTACCAAACCTGCTGCTTCCATCTTCAGGGTAGGAAATTTGCAGCAGGTAGCGTGTTCCTTCGAAATATCGGTAAAATGTACCAGGTTATATGGTGCCAAACCCTAGACGCCAGTAACCAGTACATAGTACTGAAACCCTCTTGTATAGTAAAGGTAAAGTTGTCCCTGTGCTTAACTAATTAAGCACTACGCCATGAAGGCGTATGGGGAGTAGATGTATAGATCCACGTTTTCTTGCCCATGGCATTAACTGGAGGTAGGTGGTCAGATTAAAGCCCCGGCCGCTTTACCCCCTGGTACCCGTTGGATAGGAGGTTGGGTGGACTCCAGAGCCGGTCTGGACGACGTCTAGAAGAGAAAATTCTTGGCTCTACTGGGACTCAAACTCCAACCCTTCGGCCTTCCCGCCTGTAACCAGTCGCTGTACCGACTGCGCTATCCCGGCTCTCGTATCTTGTATAGTGCACAACACTAAAGCTCCATGGGAACTCGGAACACGAGAACAGTTGACACGTTGTCATGAGAGCTACCAGTGCAAATTAATAAGTGAATGAGTTGGAAATAGTGGCGAAGAGAAAAATCCCGGAGTTCCTACAGGGAATCAAATCCCAAGTCCATAACAAGTCGCTTTACTGACAGAACTAGCCAGGTTCATTTTAATTACTCCTACCAGAAAGACACGACCCTCTTGTGTAATTTAACTTCTACTAAGTTGGCGATTGAACGATCTCAGTGGCCGCGCGAGCTAAGGCATGAACTGTATTCGCCCGCTCAGACACTGGGATCATGGTTAGGAATCCCACTCAGGGCATGGATATTTGTTTGCCTTTATTCTGTTTGTGTTGTTCTGTGTGTAGTTATCGGCCCTGAGACGGGCTGTTCTCCCGTCTAAGGAGTCCTACCGCCGGGGTAAAAGATAAACTGAAAAAGCGGCCAAGGCCCAACAAAAGGACAGTAGAGCCATAGATAGATAAACTGGCAATTGAAGACGCTACCGTTATGACACGACTACTGTTCATAATGATTAATTATTTGGTTATTTAACGACGCTACTAAACTCTAGAGCTATATTTTATGTGGCGTCGAATGAGACGCAACGATGATACAAAAAGTGAGTAAGTAAAAATCTGAAAGGATAAGGTCATTGCTCGTTTTAGATACTTGCCGACATTGGTCGTCAGAGTCAGATAGGACGAGATTCGAACCCGGGACCTCGCGAAACCAACTGTAGAGCTATAGCCGGTACACCAACCTAATTGGTGACATCTGTTCATGTCTTTTTAAATAATAAATAAGTTTCTTTTTCAGTGGCGAAGACATTTATGTAACATAATGAAACGAGCGCATTTGACAGCAGCGTGATATATAACTATAATCTATTCCTTTCATCTTCTGTGACATATTTAATGTAATAAAACCAACACCCTGGTCGCGGAACCCTGGGGTTCAACACTGCTAAGAGCAAAGTTCGCTATTTAGCGCGATATACTCTTTGTACGGTTTAATTTGCAGGACGGTCTTGCAGGTGCAGCTTCTTGTTGTGCTTGTAGCCCTTTCGCGCGCTGCTTTGTTATCTGTTTTGTTATAAATATGTTTCGGCCTTATAAGGCCATCATGAAGTAAATAATTTTACGTAATTCTTGCGATGTAATGCTTTTTGCTTGTTCAGTGTTCTAGAACTTGCTCAAGTGTAGTTATAATTGTTGAATTTTGTTAAAACTATTTAGAAGGAATAACTTTAAACTACAGAAAGCAATACAGTGCGGCAATTGCATACGTCGTAGAAGTAACATTTACAAAAAAAAAAGTGACATTGTAACACAAACAGGCTACGAGAGCGACAAGAAGATCGATGAATAAATGTGTTGTCTTGTCATATATTTTAAAGAAAGAATTTTTTTTTTTTCGCTGGCTCTACAGCCCCTTTGGGCCTTGGCCTATGATCTTCAGTTTCAGGATTATTTTACAGACGGTAGGACCCCTTGGACGAGTGATAAGCAAGTCGCAAGGCCACTACTTAAACACAGGACAACAAAATCACAGATAAAACACATACACATATCAAACATTCATCCATCGTGTGCGATTCGAACCCACGATCCCGGCTTCCAAACGAGCGAAGAGAATACATGCCTTAGACCGCTCGGCTACCGTGACCGGAAAATAAAGACTTTAGAGTGACATTTAATATTATTTATTTTTATCACAGAAAATGTGGGAGCCTCGACGTCTCACAAAAATATGGACTTCCACGGCATGTTATAAGGAAAGCTTTACTTTTTTTTTACTACTTACAGCATTAAATTTCACATTTTTTTCTGTGCTGATTTTTTTCTTTAGGATTATATTTTACTTCACTAATCCAGATTATCACTTAATTCGGATGGCCTCTCCCTTTTCCCCAGTTGCTCCGGATTGGCGAGGGTTTACTCTGTTTGGAACAAAGAAGGTGTGTTGCGGTGGCAGAGAAGGGGCTATAAGAGGACAGAAGATGAAGAGAGAAGAGTAACAAATTGCAATTGCAAGACGTCAAGGACGTTAATAAATCGATATTTTCGATATTCTTAGCAATAGTTGAGATCAAAATCGGAAGTTTCTTAACTGTAAACGCGTATACAACCAGCTGGTCTAGCGGTTGGCTAACTGCATCAAAAGTGCCAAAATTACAACATCGCGAAATGAGGTTATATTTGATAACTTCCAAGTATGTATAAGATTATAACAGATACAGTTCTGGGCAAATACAGGTCAATAATGTACTCAGTTTAAGTGCACAAATTTCGCTGGTTTCCCTGTTGAGATGGGTTAAACTGTAAAAAGAATTGCTGCTTTTAGAGATAGTGAAATATTCATACAAGTCAAAGTTAAGAATGTAAGCTTCTGATATATGACGTCATGCAGAGTGGCAGATACGAAACAATGTTTCGGAGAAACCTGCTGAATACAAATTTGAGATCGAAGAAATTGAAATGATAAAAATTTCAGCTCTTTCTATTTATGATACAGCTGATTAAAAACTGTAATATAGCTGCAATAATATTCATTAAACAGGAAAAATGAAATAAGACGAAGGACCGAATTTCGCAGCTTTGTCTGTCAGAAATAAGGTTATTGGGAACTTGAGTTAGAGGATTGGGCGAGATTGGACAATTTTTATCACTGGAACATAATTTCTGAGTTTTCATGTTGACTTCTAGGTTACTTCCATAACTCCATATGGGATAAGTAAAAGTAACTAAGTAAAGCTATCCCTGTAACAGGCCGTGGAGGCCCATAAGGTTGTGAGATGTTGAGGCTCCCACGTTTTCCAGACAATCGGCTCACAGATGGCGGTGAGGTTGTCAGCCTTACGCGCCGGTCGCCCTTTACCACCCAGGAAGATTCCTGGTATTAATTTCTGTTAAAGGCCGAGTCGACCCCAGGGCAATAATGCAGCTGGAAGAATTAGGTCAGGTGAAAAATCCAATGACCTAACTGGGAATCGAACCCGCGACTTTCAGGCTTGTAGCATAGTGTCTCAACCAAATACGCTACCGCGTGCTTGGAGAGAGTCTGACTACGCGGCAGATACGATGGCTATATTCCTCCCTATTTGCAGTTGCTTCTTTGACTTCCCTACGCCTTACTTCTCCTTCCACTCAGTCTAACTTCTCTCGTGCTTATCAGGGCAAACGCGTCTGATTAGCGAGAATACAGGGGTCGGAATGTAGAGCCTACCATTCACCTCCTTCCAGGGTAAGAATGCCTCCCCTTCAAGTCTGTACGTGTGTAGTGTAGGGCTGTACACATTCCAGTAGTCTGTTTCTTAGCTCCAATAGGCCAACAATTCACGACTCACCAAAGATTGAAGGAATGCCAACCAGTATCAGTAAATTTGCATATCAGTGAACATATTTCATTATCAATACAGGAAAACAGCTTCATTTATCAATTAAGTTTTATGCATTGCACTTCCCGTTCAGTGATGTTGAACTAAAATCTTTAACAAGAACTAAAGCTATATTCCAGACAGTAAAAGCAACAATAAAAATAATTTAGAACCCTGACGGAAGCTGTGTGAAAATTCTGGGACAACTGAAATGTTTGGTGGAGCTCCTCAGTTGCTTCAGGCAAAAGTCGGGAGCCAGGATGGCTGGACACTAAACGAGACTTTTTGGCCTACTTTCATAAGTAGGCTTATGCGATCTCTATCCTATGTGCCTGTCTATCGCCTTCTATCAACTTTTGATAAACTGAACCAGTTTTTATGAAACTTGGTATGTACATCATGGCAGCTGAGTCCATCTCAACGGAGTACTTCATAAATCCTTCCTCTTAGTCTGTGTGTCTGTTTCCCTCCTATCGTTGCAAGGCAACGGCTCGGTTAAGGATGTCCCTCTTTTCGGTGTTAGGCAACGGCTCGGTAAACATGTTCCCGCTGCAAAAAATACAAGCAACAGTAAAATTCTTGGACGCGTCATTTTCTGTGCGGTCTGTGTCTTTTCAAAGGAGAGTCTGTGGGTCTGTAAATCCACCTCTCGTTGCTAGGCAACAACACCGTGGAGACGTTCTCGCTGTAAAGAAGAAGAATTGGCGTCGTCGTTTTCTATGCATTCCATGTCGTATCAAAAGAAAGTAGGCGATTTCTTCCCAGAACTTCTTGTTTGCAGTTCACAATATCTGTTTCCTCTATCTAACTTTAAGACAGATTCACAAGTTATTTTATGACTATGCATCAACTTTATCGTTTAGGCTCATCTAGTTTCAAGTGACAAAAAGGAATTAGATCTTATGTACGTATTACGGGGCACGCGGTAGAGTAGTTGGTTGAGGCAATATGTTACAAGCCGGAAGGTCCCGGGTTCGATTCCGATGAAGTCATTTTATTTTTAAATTGACATAATTCTTCCAGCCGCTCTATGGTCTTGGGGTCGACTCAGCCTCTAACAGAAATGAGTATCAGGAATCTTCCTGGGGTAAATAGCTGCAGGCGTGTAAGGCTGACAATCTTGCCTGGGAAAGAGCCCCCGGTATCCACTGGATAGAGGCTGGATGGGCCCCAGAGTCGGTCTGAGCACTGGAGGAGATAAATATCTTTTGCCTCTGCCGGGAGTCGAACCCCGGCCGTTGAGCCCGGCGCTATACCGGTTCCAATATGACGTTATTTCACACAAGATTGAGTCCGAGATGAAAGTGGAGAGCAGAGCGCTTTGACCTAACAAAAACGAAGAAACAGGGGAATGAGGTACACGGCTGAAGAACGCAATTCAACATTTGTACTCTTCAGCTAGCTTCCCCAGGATCATTAAATCAACTGAAATTAATGAACATGATTCTGGCGGTACATGCAGCACGCACGGGAATGAGGAAAAGCATATAAAATCATGGTATGAATTCCTCAAGGGCGGACACGACAGCGAAGACAAAGGTGAAGATTGGAGAGTATATTAGAATGGATTTTGGAGAAATAGATGATAAAATAGAGGGCTGCGTTCTATGGTTAGGTCCAGTTCCGGGATTTTGTGAGAAGTTTGTGCAGATTTGAGATCCATGATAACCGGAATTGGTTGGTCAGCTGCCTGGCTGTCAACTATTCAAGGAAGAACTTGTATCATGGAAATAGTGTATGGCAATTTGGGCAACAAATTTGAGATTTGAAGTTCTCACACCTGTGATATGTCGTTGTTTAACGTAGTAGATATTTACCGACTTTTGGAGGCTTGTGCTTCCTCCATCTTCAGGGTAGAAGAGAAAGCGTAACCTTACTACGAAATCTGGATAAACATCAATCAGACTACACGGCATAACATGCCAGGAGTTATTGATTTTGGAATATATGTGCTCTCAACTTGGGCTTTTTCCCATTTACGGTATCTTAATGACTGTAGATAGGCCCACAGATATACTGCTGAGGAGGTAATTGACAGAAGTTTCCACCCTGGACAGAAGATTTATTTTGTGTTTGACAAAGGCAATGAAAGAAACAGACGCAATACAATAACTTTAAATTGTCTCTTGTTTACTATAGGAACCGGGATAGCTCAGACGGTATAGCGACTGGCTACGGGCTGGAAGACCAGGGGGTCGGAATTCGAGTTCCTGTAGGGTAAAGAATTTTTTCTTTTCCATGTCGTCCAAACCGGCCTTGGGGCTCACCGAGCCTCCTATCCAGTTGGTACCGGGTGCTCTTTCCCCAGGGGTAAACCGGAGGTGCGTGAAGCTGACCACTCACCCCTACCTAGGCCAAGGTCAAGAAAATGTGGATATGTACATCCACTCCCCCCATACATAACACTTTTTTATTTTTTATTGCTAGTGGAGTGGGACTACTCGTAAGTCCATTGTACTGCGGCCATTTCTGGGCTATTGTACCAACCCCAGATAATAAGTGAGGGTGATTGTGGAGCAATTGGTGGAATGAAGATTGGCAGGGGAAACCGAAGTACCCGGAGAAAACCTGCCCCAGCGCCACTTTGTCCACCACAAATCCAACTTTCGAACCCGGGCCGCCGCGGTGGGAAGCCCTGGCATAGTGCTTAATTAGTTAAGCACACGGATAACTTTACCTTTAACTTATTAACTTATATTTTGTTCATTATCAGTTATGTAGGTTTTATATTAAAAATGCAGATTTTCTGTAACGAGAGCTGATCTCAGTCAAAGTTCTAGGGACTCACACACCTTTCAACGGGGCCCTCATCCACTGAATAGTTTCAGAGACGGATATGCACGACCCCCCCCCC
>NW_019738883.1:151103-182378 GCF_002891405.2 Cryptotermes secundus
CGCTGCGCTATTCAAAGCAAAGAACTCGCAAAAGTATTTTTCCGACAGTTGGAAGGGCCACTGATGAAGCAACTACGAGCAAGCACATCTGATTTGTGAATGTGCTTCTTTTATAATGATGACAATGAAAGGATGTTGTGCTGGACTTTGCCCTTTGAGTGAGGTATATTTTTTATACACGACGTTCTACTCTCGTCTTCTGGTGATTCATCATTATTTTAGTGACATATCTTTATTATATTTCTATATAAATGCCATAATTTCACACGCTAAAATATGCTTGCGTATAGCCACAGGCAAGTTCTCAAGTGGCAACTGATGCTATGAGGACCTTATATTATTTTTCAATGAACATAAAGGGAGGAGCCGGGATAGTGTAGTCGGTATAGCGACTCGCTACGTGCTGGACGACCGAGGGGTCGGAGTTCGAATCCCGGTAAGGTCATAAATTTTCTCTTCACGTCGTCCAGACCGGCTCTGGGGTCCACCCAACCTCCAAACCAATGGGCATCACGGGTAAAGCGGCCGGTGCGTGAAGCTGACCACTCACCTCCAGCTAGTGCCGAGGTCAGTCCACTTCCCCATATGCCTCCATGGCATAGTGCTGAAGTAGTTAAGCACAGGGACTCCTTTACCTTTATCACACCATAAAATGATTAGTAACGACGGTTGGGATCAAATCCTGCACCTCATGAGAACTGGGCTAGTACGCTGGTACCGCCACCGCTAGTATTATTGCATGTGTAAGAGTAGTAGTGTATTTACCGATATAACAAGACCAATCACCTGAAGACGCCGTGCATATCAAATATACTTCAGAAAATGTAATATGGAGTATTGTTACAAACTTTGTCACTCATAGAAGTATCTCCCGCTTTAAGGCAATGGCTACCTCAGCGCCTACCATACGCCTGTCAGTCTGCATTTTACTATCATATTTAAAGATGCGGATTTGCCATACTTTTATCTCTTTACAGTCATGACAGCATCTGTCCGCACATGCTTTACAAACACCTCTGCGATTAGAGAGGACAAAGTTTCGAATTGTGTTGTGGCACGAACTTTTTTCTGTTGGCGGTGATGTAATGAAACATGTTATTCTTTTTAAATGATTTATATACATTCTTTACACAAAGTGATAACATCCACAGACCTCGTGCCTCTCAGTCGTGCTGTCTGAAAATTTCTTCTCCGAACCACCTGAATGTATTTAGATTAAATTTCGTACTTGAGTTAAAACTGATGTAAGAATGTAATCCTGGTTCTTGCAGTTTCTCATCGAACTCAACGGACTTCCGTAGAAACGCCTCATCGTACAGATATCAGCTTACCTAGAAGGCCTAGATCTTATCGTGGTCTAAAGATCTACTAAACAATTTATCCCCTAGATGAATATTTAACAGATTACAAGAAAAAATAATTTGTTATTTTATGCAGTAAATACAGTGTGTTCAGCTTTAAGCAGCATATCTGTATGTGCAGCAAATGAACAAGACAAATGAAGTATGAAAAATATCAAAGAACGCATTTTGAAAATGTGAGAACTGGAATACACAATTCCATTGTTCTTCAAAATACTCGCCAAACCGAATTCAAGATACGCTCTGGTTACGGGTAACAAGTCATTACATATTTATATAGGCTATATTTACAGGTACCGATCACAGGGGTCGTGCAGTCTAAGGGATGGACCGACTTCGCCCGCTGGAACACTGGAATCGTGGGTTCGAATCCCACTAGAGGCACGGATATGTGCGTGCGTTTATTATGTGTTTGTGTTGTTCTGTGTGTAGGTAGCGGCCTTGCGACGAGCTGATCCCACATCCAAGGAATCCTACCGACTGTATTTTAAGAAAATGAAAAAGCGGCCAAAGTCCGCAAGGGGCTGTAAAGCCGTAGAGGGATATTCACGTGCCAGAACTGTATTGTTAAATAGATTAGTTACAGCCCGATTTCAGGCTTTCAACTCTTTCACGGCAGTCCGATACTGATATGGGTCCTGATTTTGGGTGAAGATACATTGTAGGAGTGATGTATTGTCGATATTTCAGAGATCCTTACTATTTTTGTGACGTAGCTACGTGGCGACGTGACTACCCCTTGGCTCTTGCAGGCACGGTATTTATATTAAGGTACGTGCATTATGGGAGCCGAAATAAATCAGTATAATTACTAGGAATCGTACAGCTAGGGTTATATACCTAGCAGGGGAGGATTTTCTCTCCAGCAACTGATACCAGAACTGCTTTGCCTGGTGTGAGGCATCTGGCGACTAGTGACATGGGTAGAAACGCGTGAGATCCTCTACCTCTACTCTCTGCAAATTCGCTGAGTGTTGCTGAAATTATCAGGTGTAGAAAACCGAAATTAACGGCATTCAGGATTCCTTGCGCTGACCACGCGACACCCTCTATTCGCTAAAGTTGGCACTAACTTCACCAACAAGCGGCGATCGCTCAGTCGGTATAGTTCGCTTTCGGACTAAAACCACGGAGTTTGTTTCTTTTTGTTGCTGAAATGAACTTACTTTACTTGTACTTCTAGCGTCGGCAATGGCCGTGCTGTAGGCCTATCACTCCACCTCGACCTGTAGCCAGTCAGAGCACAGCTCTACACAATGTCAACAACATTAACTCTACACCTCTTCAGTATATAAAAGCTTAAATAGACAGCAAACTCTTTATTGTTTAGTTATTGCTCAAGCAGAAAGTTAACTAAGACGCCTCGTGCTCGAAATTCTCCGCTGTCGATATACACTGAACTTCGTGTTATTTTCTAGCGTCATACTACTGATTATCTGCGTCATTTTTTTTTTCCTTGGCACTACAGCCCCAGTGGGTCCAGGCCTACCGCCATGAACTTCTCCGTTCACTTCGGTTTTTCTTGATCTTACACATTCGGTAGGGCTCCTTGGGCGGGTGATCAGTGCGTCGCAAGGCCTCTACCTGTACACAAACACAGAAAAACGCGCACACACAAACTAAACATCCATGCCCTGAGTGGGATTCGAACCCACGATCCCGGTTTCCAAGCGAGCGAAGACAGTACTTGCCTTAGACCGCTCGATCTGCGTCATTTAACTAACAAATAAAGGTAAAGTTGTCCTTGTGTTTAATTAATTAAGGACTACGTCATGAAGAATTATGGGGGAGTGGATGTATGGATCTATATTTTCTTGATCTCAGCACGAGGTGAGTGGTCACCTTCACGCCCCGCCCACTTTACTTCCAGGGAAAGAGCTCCCGGTACCCGTTGGATAGGAGGCTGAGTGTGCCCCAGAGCCGATCTGGGTTATATGGAGAAAAAAATTCTTGACCCTACCGGGACTCGAACTCTGACCCCTCTGTCGTCCAGCCCGTAGTCACTCGCTATAGCGACTGCGCTGTACCGGCTCTTTACTTAACAAAAATAATGTGAAATATGCCACATTTTTATTTCCAATAACCCGGAAAACGTGTTAAACTATTCGTACAAGACGTAACTAAAGTCCGTTTTTCTAATTTAATCGTCGCATATTCATAAAGAACGTGATATACAGGGTCTTTCATTTAATCTTTCCCATTAAACGTGCTAGCAATTATGCGAAATTAGTTGTAACACTCTAATTTGTGGGACACTCAGGGCAACAGACCACAACAATCTTACAACTGAAGTCATTCTGGGTATGCCTTACAGCACTTAACATTCCTTGAAATGCTTCAGCCCATGTGGTGAGCCTAACAAAGAACTATGAATTTATTATTAATGTGCAATTGAGTGAAAATTTCTGTGTGCAATTTCCGCTAATACAGATCTCGGTTGCTTGAAATTTGGTAGATGCAACCTCACATTTTCACTTCGTCCCATCTGTATTTATTAACATTACGGAAACCAATGAGAATGCATGAGTAAGCAGCGCCATGAAGGAGTAGGTGGAGTGACGGTATAATTTCGTAAATTCTTGACCCTAGGGCTACAAGGATGTTAATGGTGACCTCAATGCTGAGGGAACGGCTTGCAGCACATGTAGAACAAGATGCTTGGCGCACCTCAGAGCCGGTCCGGACGCCCTAGCGAAGAAGAACCAATCCTTGATCCTGCCGGGAAAATAATTCCGGTCAGCCAGGGCGTAGGTCATGCAGGCTGATCGCTCTACTGACTTAGCTATCCATACCCTCTTCATCTTTCGTGGTCTGATTGACAAACCAAGTGTACGAATTTCTATATATTATGCAATGAAGGCAGATTAGTGTATGTGTATTAGTACTGTCAGTAGAACAGAGTTTGAAGAATTGAAAATAATTGTATTTGCATGAATTCTGATAAACATGTAGACTTATTCCTATATCCCTGTTGTAATACCAAGCTCTGGAACCTCAAGAAGAAATGTGTTCCACCTAAGGCAAGAAGAATTTTTGGGAAGGAGTAAAATTGTATTCCTCGCTTATTCTGATATACAATTAAACGCCACATCAATGTCTTGAAAATGAGTTACGGGTGCTCACTTCAAGTGTTCAATTACTAAATGCTTATTTCGGAAAGAACATACGTACAAGTTCCGTACGGTTCATTGCGCTATGAAGGTTAAGTGAAAGAATGGACTTTAATGGAAAAGTCATTATGTAGTGGAAGTGAGCAGTCGCCGAACAGATAAAATTGCTAGAGGTTCTGACCTCTAGTTTCACTCCTATTAACGCCAGGCTGCATACGTCAGCGTGGAAGGGCTACGTTCTGAGCCGTTTTTTCGCCCAGACAGGTGCACAGGCCTGTCATTACACCTCTCGCTGTGCTTCTTCAATATGACGAAGACGTCATTTCAGTCCTAAAACAGCAAATCATTGGCATGGTGATGCTATTTTTGCCCTACAGTTGTCCTTCTGTGCCTGCTGTTGAGAACTGATGCGTTAATTTGAACATCGTAAGTACGTAATTAGTGGTGGCCGCATGTAAAATATGTTGTGTTGTGTGTTGTGTGTTCTGTGTACTTCTCGCTTGGATTATACTTACACAAATACACGCACTGCTTCTTTCTATTTCACCAAATATTTGGGCCCATTCTGAGAGTCAAAACTGGTCTTTCAATTTATCTTGTATTTCTGGGCCCTCTTGGGAATTCGTGTATCTTAATTCACTCACAACTCTTTTCTCCTGTGTAATCTGTATTTCTTAATATCCTTTATAACATCTGTTTCTCCCAATTGATACTCAGTTTCTTCATCATGTAAATCACCTCTTCCTGTGGTACCCGTAAGTGGTCTGAGGAATTTAATTTCTTGAGTTTCCAACCTTTCCCGTATTAACGCATAGATTTCCGATCGAGACATAATTGTTGGTTTTGATGGACGTATTATCTAGCGTATTCTAATTGAATATTACACATAGGTATAAATTTAAATTTGTTATTTTTCAGAAGGTAACTATACGAAATAGGATCTCGGGTAGAGTAGTCTGTATAGCGACTGGCTACGGGCTGGACGGCCGAGGGATCAGAGTTCGAGTCCTAGTAGGGTGAAGAATTTTCTCTTCTCAAAATCGTTCAGACCGACTCTGAGGTTCACCAAACCTATCCAATGGGTACGGTGGGCTCTTTCCCGGGGGGTAAAGCTGACCACTCAACTCCAGCTAGTGCCGAGGTCAAGAAAATGTGGATCTGTACATCCACTCCCTCATATGTCTTCATGGCGTAGTGCTTAATTCGTTAAAGAATACTAAATGGATTCTTTGTTACCGTGATATGGGGCGTCTTCAGGCTGCGTATGGTGGAGACGCTCCAGAAATGGTGGAGCTTGCAAACAAAATGAACAATGATAACATCACGGTCAACAAGGTATGGTCCTCAAGCTTGAGGGTTCGGTTTAGATACCTACAGCTCCTCACTTGGTGGTGGAGAACTAGCATGTTGCCAGATGTTAACCAGGGTTTCGGTCTTGATGGCTCTTGCGAATTTGGTTCAATAAAGGCGGGAAATTTACTGGATAGCTGAGTGACTACAAACTTCTCTAGAAGGACTCGCTCTATTGTGGATTTAGTTATATGGGTGTGAAACATTGCGTCTCATTTTGCAATATTTTATAATCATCCGTATCTTAAGCCTTAAGGTGTGAATGGGAGATGTGCAAATGATTGCATTATATCTTAGAAAGCCATCATTTTCCAAGCACTAATATCTGAAACCGACCGAGCGACCGCCGCTTATCGGCGAAGTTAGGCTAGAAAAACACACAGCGACATCGGTCGTACGACGTCCGTACGGTTTATGTCGCATCAAGTAGTAGAATATAAAGTGTAGTCAGCTTTCATCCGTGACGACATGCGACATCTACCGTACGACAGTCGGAGAGCAAAGAAATGTATTTGGTCGCTCTAGTGTGAAAAGGAGGCCGTACGGCAAAAAAAATCGTACGATATTTTTTCCGTTGGACCGATGTCGCTGTGTGTGTGTGTTCCAGCCCTTAGTGCCAACTTTAGCGGATAGAGGGTGTCGCGTGGTCAGCGCAACGAATCCCCACGGCCGTTAATTTCGTTCTTCTAGACCGGAGCCGCTATTTCCTTAAAATAGCTCCTCGATTATCCTCACGAGGCTGAGTGGACCCCGTTTCAGACCCACTACTTCTCAGAAAATCTGGTAGCGCCGGGAATCGAACCCGGACCTCTGGATCTGTAGCCATGAACTCTGGCCACTAGACCACAGATGTCTAGTTCGCTTGCGGACTAAAACCACGGAGTTTAGTTTTCATATCTGAAACACTCGTAGGGTTTGTGGTTCTCATAGCAGTGGTTAGGAAGAGTTCTCTATCTTCTGGGACACAGCGCCGTGGTGTCCGTTGAAAATCAACCGACGTTTCGGAGGAACAAGTCGCCTCCAACTTCAGAATCGAAGAATAAGCAAGCAGAGCCACTTGCTTTCACGCTGGTTCCTTGCTCGGCTTGTTCTTCGATCATGAAGATGGAGGCGAAGTGTTCCTCCGAAACGTCGGTTGGCTTTCAACGGACTACACGGCTTTATATCCCAGAAGATAACACTTTACATCTGAAACACTTATGCACCTTCCAGTAATGCAATGTACCATAATCGTGTACTGTCTTCTAACTAAGAGAAGGCGAGACCCATGGTGGTTAGAACTGGTCGACCTTGACCTTTTTACTGTTTGTTTAGGGATATATTGTGCTTCAGTATAGCAAAGGCAATGGCATGAGTCATCAGAAAATTATGCAGCTGTTTTTATCTTGCACAATGCATGCGAACAAGCCTTGATACCTGCAACACTTCCCTCTCTGTTAACTTGCCCATCAACTTTTTATGCGCTGTTGTTTTCAAGGCGTAAGGTGAACGGAAACCGGTGAGGTCACACACGTTTCTTAACATGTTTTATCTCCAAAACCACTAATGAATTTCAGATTAATTTCATGAATTAAGTTCACACTAAACTTCGTCGTGTAAATTCATTTTACTGTGTTTCGATGCATTATGACCCCTAGTATACAAAGTGCCCGGAAAGCCGTTTCAAGAAGCGATTCCTTCATGCATTTTGAGACGAAAATGTCCCCTCACAACATTTCGACCGACGCATAATTGTAGCAGGAAATGAAATTGCAGGGAACACAAAATGTGTTGCCATAACGCATTCAAATATAATCGCTTCTTTCCGCAAAAATTATGCATCAATGGAAGTATTATCAGGTAAAAATTCGTCACAATTTTCATCAAGGGATCGCGTGCTGGGGGGCTGAATGCTGAATATTTATACCGTATCTTAACATCGCATTCAACTTTAATCGCGTTTCCCGCGAAAATAACCCTCCTATCGAAATTTCATCAAGGGATATTTTTGTCTCAATTTTTTTATCAGGGAATTTCATGGTGTAGTTTTTAGGCCAGAATTTCCGGACAACCTGTATATGAAGACATAGATTTTACCAAAGTTTTCATAAACTTTTTGTTGTTCAGATGTAGGATTGCATGAGATTTCTTTTTCTTGCATGTAAATAGAAGCCTTTTTATCCAGAGGTCTCCTCTCTCCCCTGTCTGGTTACTCAGCTACCATAAGAGGCTTCTTTAGTGTCAGATGCGACCTATGTGAAACGTTATTTTCATTTGTTTTATGTCTAGCGATCTAACTACTTTATTGTTCAAGGGAGATTTTATATGAAATTGCATTCTTGAATGTATGAAGATAATGAAAATGTTAGAAAAATTTTCACAAATGATATCATTTGGATTCCGAATGCTTGCGCAGAAATTGTTACTGTCAAGGCAATTTGTTCGGCATATAATGACGTTTCGACAAGTTACGAACTTCGTAGAAATTAAGAACTTCGAGAATTTTACCGGACGATATTCCACAGTAGGTCTGGTGGTACTTCAGGCCCGGCCACTGAAGCGGTCGATATACCGGCAACGCCTTAAACTTATATTCTGGAGGTTCTCGATTGCAATCTCGGCGGGGACACTGCCTATCCTGATTGATAGTTTCCGTGGTTTTCCTCAATCCCTGCAGGAAAATTCTGAGATGGTACCTAAATTAGATCACGGCCTCTTACTTCCCAAGCCTGTTCAACGTATTTTTCACCGATCATTCTACGGTTTGGCGCTATGTATTCTGAGATACTGACAGAGCCGTAAAATAATCAGATGAAAGTTCCGGCCGTTCAGTTCGTATCTAGCTTCAATGTTTTACGATGATGGATGTGACACTTTGAAGTAATTCATGTAGGGAAAACCTACCCAGTTTCGTGGCACGATATACTAAATTCGCCTTGATGTTAATTTTGTATTCTGCAGCAAGTTTAACAGTTCTCTACAAATGGCTCCATTCTAAGAGTTCTTAACAGATGACTCCATTTAATACGAGTAGTTTAATTTATTAATTAATTTATGTGGCCTAAAAATAGTACAAAATATACGGGAGAGACCGTCTACATAGCTATGTATACAAATTCATTATATACAATACTTTATTGCAGCGACATGTTTCGACATTTCGTAACCTCCAGGCTACCTTTACATTATTTCTAGCGTAATTACTTCTGTTGTTGTAGTCGCTTCTTAAGTTACTCAAGGATGTTGATTATATAGCTCTAAATTGGATAAAGTAAAAGGTAAAGCTATCCCTGTAATAGGCCGTGAAGGACCATAGGGTTGTGAGACCTTGAGGCTCTCTACATTTTCTAGACAATCGGCTCAGAGATGGCGGTAAGGTTTCAGCCTTACGCGCCGGCAGGCCGCCAGTTACCCCCACAGAAGATTCTTGGTACTTATTTCTGCTAGAGGCTGAGTCGACCCCATGGGCATAGCGGGGCTGGAAGGGATAGGTAAATTAAAAAAAAAAAATTAACATTATCAGGACTCAAACCCGCGACCTTCCGGCTTGTAGCATAGTGCCTCAATCAACTACGCTACTGCGTGCCCCCACTAAATGGGAAGAGGACATTAATATAAAGGATAAGTGGAAACAGATCCGGTGAGGGTTGAGGAAGTTTTTTTGGGGGGGGCGATATCGGGGACTCTCTTGACGAACAAAGCATCACAGTCGACAGTTTTCGACTCTCTGCCCAAACCTTGGTTTAGTAGGTCGACGGTCAGGAAGAGTCATGCTTCATTTATTAGAATGAGTTTTAAGCTAATATTGATGTTAAAGATTTTCACTTTCATGGGTTGCGAAATTTTGCTTTGGACACTTCAACCATTTTAAATAGAAGATCCAAGTCTCACAATCACTGATTTTTCTGAGATCGGCTCCTGCTAAAAGTGTTACTGAAAGGCTTTGGAAAATTTATTTTTCCTCCTATAAAATATTACAACCAAACTGCGAGCTGAATTCCAACGACCGTTTGAAACGAAATTGCCGAATCATACAGCCACGTGATCCGATATCAATCGTAGCCTATTGCACAAAAATACCGGTTATTTTGTCGCAGAATTCACGTCATTCATATATCTCAAATCCAAGCGTTTTTCGCCAAATTCCAACACGTGATCAGAATGTTAGTGCATGGCGTGCTGCAAGCAGGAGTCACCGTATTCCTTTACGACACGGTTAATTCAGAGCTAATTTGTGAATGATATTCTGTGGCCTTTCTTTGGAGAATTAAACAAAGAAGATAAAAAGTTGATCGTATTTCCAGCAGAACAATGCACCAGCAAACACATCACTCTGTGCGGGCTGTTTCTATCAGCGAAGCTCGTTGCCTTCTCCCGATGTGAATGTGTGTAATGTCCGTCTCGGAGGAGGGAACTTGAGGCAGAAATTTAAGAGAAGTAATCCACTCGCTGTGAAGGGGCCACAGTTCGATATCTAAAATGTTATTCAAGAAATCACGAAAAGTGAACTTCAATGTGTATCACGAAATGCGTGACGTTAGCATGAAACGTAAACGGGCATTGCAGGACACGATTTTCAGCAGCCTCTGTAATATCAGACAAGTAAATTGGTGCTGCACTACTGAATGCAGTCCTTTGTACATGCACGGAAGATGAATGAATGAATGAATGAATGAATGAATGTATGAATGTATGAGGGGTAGGCCTTCTCGGCCCTTGCACCGCGACCTACAGTGGTCTATTGTGCTTCCCCTTCTGATTATCCCCTCAGCAGTCCCGCGCTTCGAATGAAGCGTAGGATTTTGTACGTGGGGGCGTCGAAATAGTCACTTGGTTCCATAAAATATTGACCCAGGAGACGTAATCTTAAATAAGCTAAGGCCTCACATTCACACAGAATATGTGTCGCTGTTTCGTTTTCTTCTTGACACCTCTCACAAGTGGGACTATCACTTAGTCCCAGTTTGAACAGGTGTCCTTTGAGGTGACAGTGTCCTGTAAGTAGTCCTACCACCCATCGTAGCTGGTTCCTGTTTAACTTCAACAGTTCCTTCGCTCTTTTAGTAGAAGGTCCTCGTACGAGTACCTTTGCTTGCCTGAGTCTAGTTAAGGATCCCCAGTATTTCTTGTGATTCATGTTTGTCCAGTCCCTGATTGCCTGTCTGGCAACTTCTATAGAGATGCCACAGGCTGGGTCAGGTCCTATGAACGGATGTTCAGCTCACATCTTAGCTAATTGGTCTGCTGTTTCGTTTCCAGCAATACCCTCATGCCCCGGCACTCATATCGGTTGATCAGTTGTACCCTGTTATGTTTGGCTAGTTCCATGATGGTTTGGTGGCAATCCCAGGCCAATTTTGAATCGATGTGGTGTTTGTCAAGAGCTTTAAGTGGAGCTTGGCTGTCAGATATAATGTTGATGTTCCTATTTATATAGTTCCTATCTAAATTCTCCATAATACATGCCATGATGGCATATAACTCTGCCTGGAATACTGTAGTGTACTGCTCAAGGCTGAAACTAAGTTTCCGCCTTGTGCCATAGCAGTACACATGCACGGAAGATGCAACCAAGTCGTGCAGTACCGGCATATTTCTTCCTACAAGGGGTAAAGCTGGACCAGCATGCCGGAGACTCTGTTATCCTGACCTTCGTCTGGAGAGACTGAACAACGCCACAAGATAGTCATTCATCATAGCCAAGAATCGAATCGGATACTCGAAACTTTAGACCCCTACCGCTACACTAGTCCGTCTGATATAAAGAGTGATTCTAAATTATTGTCGGGGTTTCCGTGGTAGTGGCTTTAAATCCTGAACAGTCTGCACTTCGTAAGCATGGAGGTGAAGGCGGCGGTTACGAAGAACCCTCCAAACTGTCGTTTGTGGCATACTCAACTGCAAAGAAGCTCATCTAGTTGATTTTGGTGGGCTTCGAGAAAAAGCTTCCTGGATTCGATCAACATCTTCCTGCGTATTCTCGCTCCTCTTCGGTGCAGAACACTACCAGTCTCTTTAAATTGCTTTAACCAACGTCGGATAACATTATTTGAAGGTGTGTGTCTTCCATATTGAGTCCTGTAACGACGCTGCATTTTGATAATCAAAGTACGCACATTGTTTTCTCTTGAACAGTCGCCATTTTGAGGTATGACGTCATATTTTCTCTCAGACATCAATGCGGCAAGTACAGCGTCGCCAAATAAAACTTTTTGAGTTGTACTTTCATATTCCATAAGCAGTTTTCTTTTATTTCCTTCCGATTTGAAAATTAGAGGTCACGGAAAAGCCGACAATAATTTAGAATCACATTGTAGGAATTGCTGAGGGGCTGGCATATCGGCAGCGCTCAAGAATTACGGCCGGGGACGTGTTCATTTATGTGTTGACCTAGACAACGGCAATTATGTATGATGTTCGTCGCGTCTCTCTGGGATAGCATGTCGATTAGGCTACGATGACTTCCTTCCAAATCGTTTCCAATTCACCATTCATCAATCCTCCTTCCATTCACACAATAAAAAGGTAACAATTAATCGACACTCGAGCGGTTTGGAAGGTGGGATTTTCGGGCCACAGGACAGATATTAATAATGTGCCCTTAGATTAATGTACAGGCTATGCGTACAAAACACCTGATATATTCAAGGGTATCATGGACAGATTACCTTGTTTTCGAGAAGGACAGCACTGACTATACTGTTCATTGTCGAACCTAATAGGGACAAGTGTTTACAGAAATTAAGTCTAATGCAGTGCCATCTCTTCCGGATAGAGGGTGTCGCGTGGTCAGTGGAACGGATTCCCACAACGGTTAGTCTCGGGTTTCTAGACCGGAGCCGCTACTTTCCCATTGAAGTAACTCTTCAGTTATCCTCACGAGGCTGAGTGGACCCCGTTCCAGACCGATTGTTTCTCAGAAAATATAGTAGCACCAGGAATCGAACCCGGGACCTGTGGATCTCTAGCCAGGAACTCTTGACAACTGGACCACTTCGCCGACAAGCGGCGGTCGCTCGGTCGGTATAGCTCGCTTGCGCACTAAAAGACACGGAGTTTGTTTTTAAGTCTTACGCAGTGTTCCTCCGACTTTTTTTTCGCTTTATTTTGTGTAAAGTAGAATGTAAATAATCCTAACCTTTTTTCCTAGAACACAGAATCGTGAAAATATTGCGCGGTAAAATTACGCAAGTCGTCCAGAGTTCATGGAAAAAGAGTCATCATTCACAGTGACCTCGCATTCAACAAGCTTCATGGACAGTGGCAATAATTTTATAAAATCAGTGGACCGAAAATAATAACAGTCTATAAGTAATAACCGTGAGAGAAATATGTTTCAGTCACAAGACCGGATATGAAACCCTTGTATCAAGATTCTCTTTTCTCATGAGACATAAGAGGTGGTTAACTTTGCTTGAAACTGAAGACTGTGAACCTTGCGAACCTCAGGTGCTGAAAGAGAGAAACCGCCCTTACGGAATGACAGAGCCCACAAATTTCTCTACGGTAGTAGGATCAGAGGTTGAGATTCCTATCGCGATGCTTTGTTAAACAAATGGGCATCACTGTCGGCGGAATTACCCATATTTATTTATTTATGCACGTTTATTTCGAACCCTGATGATCTATGACTGCAATCTAGGAACAAACACATCTTGGCTTTATAGTGGGTTTTCTCGATCCCTCTGGCAATTCTTGGAAATCAATAAAATAGCCACTAAGCGTTGCTTGGTAAGTTTCTGAAACATGCTTCATCATTTGCATTAGCATACAGCGTCAAATGGAACATGACACTTCTTTTAAAGTTTTTTGGGGTGGAGTAATACTGAGTCCACTTGGTACGTTGGTCACTTATTGGCCTATTGTACCAGTCCCGGATGATAGATGATGATGAATGTAGAGTAGTCGGTGGGATGAGAATGGGTAGGGGAATCCGAAGTACTCGGATAAAACCTTCTGGAGTGCCACTTTGTCCACCACAAATCCCACATGACCTGACCTTGGTTCTAAGCCGGGCAGATTGTTGGGAAGCCGGCTGCTAACCGTCTGTGCTATGGCGCGGCCAACATGATGTAGTTTGCTGACTGATTCGTAGCTTATGATACAACTTCACGGGTTACAGTGGTTCAAATGAAATGGACGGTATCCTTTGAGGCTGAAACTTGTTTGAAGTTGCATTCCTACCATACATGTATGCCTGAAGGGACTGGGAACAATTACAAGAAACTCAATTAGGACAGCCGGTGTGTGTGTGGCCCAGACTTGAACCAGACACTTTGCAGTCATCACTGTTTAGAGGAAGTGTTCAATGCTGTAATATTCATAGGATGTAGATGTAATTTCGAATTCCGTTCCATCTCTTTGAGACCGACATGGACGATACCTCCTTTCCTTTTCCCACTATTGTTATGTCCTTGCCATTATCTCATAGGTCACAGGTTACAATAAAATAATGAAACGTTACTGGTACAATCCTTGTTTCGCTATTCGGTCTCATAATTAAATTTAAGAAGACGTAATTTTTGTGACTTTTTAACCATAGTTTGAAGTAGTAAAACATAATCTCCATGCAACAAATTTTTGCAGAACCGATTCAAGCAGAGGGTGAAATATTACGGTCTGAGATCCATAAACTAATTCCATTTTAAATAAGGAAGAATTGCCTGATCAGTGGAAGGAGTCTATTTTTGTACCAGTTCACAAGAAGGGTGGTAAAACTGACTGTAGTAATTATCGGCGGATATCATTGCTATCAACTTCACACAAAATTATATCCAATATTCTTCTCTCAAGATTAAGTCCAAATACAGTTGAAATTATGTGAATCATCGCTGTGGATTTCGACATAACAGATCAACTACTAATCAGACTTCTTGCATTCATCAAATACTGGAGAAAAATGGAACTACAACTAACAGTACATCAGCTATAATTCTGATTCAGTTAGGAGGGAAGTAACTAAGTAAAGCTATCCCTGTAACAGGCCGTGAAGGCCCATAAGGTTGTGAGACGTTAAGGGTCCCACATTACCTTGACAATCGGCTCAAATTATTATTGAGTTTGGGGTACCCACGAAACTATTTAGGCTGATTAAAACTTATTTAAACGAAGCGTATAGCAAAAGCGGGCAGAGATGTTATCTTCAAATTTCATTTCAGCTTTTATCGTTACAAGACGCACATTAAGTACGGAACCAAGCGCAATTAGGGTGACATTCCTCCTGGGAGATTTTCCAAAACTCTTCCCTGTAACCGACAGAAGATAACATTATGAGCAAACTGGCAACGTCAATGACAGTAGTGGCACCATAAAGCTGAGGAGGACTATGTTGAATTACAACTAGACAGTCCCGGGATGGTACCTCGCCGTAGGAGCGATTCTCAGGGTGTGAAAACCACGTATAAACTAGTCACAACTACAATTAAATAATTTTAGCGAGAGACGTATGGTTACAAATGTGAGTGAGTTATTTGGTCTTTGTTTTTGTAGTGTTTGAGAGGAAAAACGAAAACTCACATACACATTTTTATAAAGTAGATTGCTCAATATACATTAATTCCTATCTGAAATATTCCCATTTATACCACTATGTAGTTGGGAGTATAGAGATTTTTCTGCTTATGTATAAATTGCCGATGGACTGAGAAATTTTGTAATTTTCATTTGTATCACACTTTCCATATTGTGTAAGGAAAGGTGGGCTGTTATAATGTCCCTGTATCGCTCTAATAACCTTTGAACAAACTGACAGATTTTTATGAAATTCCGTACGCAATTTCGCGCGTTTTAATTTCCTGTGGTAAGTAACAGCCTACCAATTTCCAAGGCAGGCGAGAAACTAGCTCCATTTAACAGAGTCTGTTGAAATTTTATGTTGTAAATAGCTTCGAAATATATGAAGTTCTTGCTAAGGTAATTTTCTGTGTAATATAACACAGTGACGAAAGCTAATGAACTGTTGAAGTTAGGCATATGTCATGCTTTAGGAATGGAGCATAAATAACTTATGCCTTCAAATTTGGTGAGGAATAATTCTTATAGCTTAACGATGCCAAATGTGACACCAGTGCGATGTTACGAGATTGTATCTAAAACACGTATCATATTTGGGATATTTGCTAGCTGAATTTTGTATAAAATCCATCCATCTATTGCTCCACAGTCCTTTGTTGGGCTTTTGGCCAATTTTCAGTTTCTTAATCCCATATACAGTCTGTAGGACTCCTCGGACGGGGGATCAACCTGTCGCAAGGCCACTACCTTGCTACAGAACAACACAAACAAAGAATATATGCACACAGACATCCATTCCTCTAGTGGGATTAGAACCCACACCTTCAGTGTTCCAGCGAGCGAAGACAGTTCATGCATTAAACCCTGCGGCCACTGTGATCGACTATTGCATAAAATTGTTATCTAAATTAAATTGTAATTGTAATCATGTAGTTCTCGTTAGCTCCATCAAATGGAGTAAGACATATGTATGGGGCCGCGCCATAGCTCAAGCGGTTAGTCGCTAGGTTCCCACCGCGGCGGCCCGGGTTCGATCCCAGGTCTGGTCAAGTGGGATTTGTGGTGGACAAAGTGGCGCTGGGGCAGGTTTTCTCCGAGTACTTCAGTTTCCCCTGCCAATGTTCATTCCACCAATTGCTCCACGATCACCCTCACCTATCATCTGGGGCTGGTACAATAGGTCACAAGTGGCCGCAGTACAAGGGACTTAGTCTCACTCCACTAGAAATAAAAAAAGACATACAATGTATAAATGAAAGCGCATCAAATACTTCCAAGGACACTATTTTCACTCGAGAACACGGCTTTGAGGCTTATGATTCGGTAAAAGCAAGAAATACTCGTATTTACCAACGAAGTAATTATCATCATTTGAAGGAAATACTCAGTACCACGTAGAGAATTACGAAGAGTCTGTAAACATTGTGTAAGAGTGTTGTTGTGGTCTTCTTCGTTACGTGAGGATGCAGTTTTCTAAGTGGTTATAAACATTCTGGATGAACCTTCTGTCTCCATCTTCAGTGTAGATGGAGGCAGCAAATATTTGCGAAGCGTTGATAACCACCCAAGAAATTACACGAAGTCATAACCCAAAATACAGCAATATTAAAAACCTCAAATCTTATCACCGTATTACAAAAAAAAAAAAACACCCTGTGATTTTAGCCCGCAAGCGAACTGTGTCGACCGAGCCACCGCACCTTGTCGGCGAAGTTAGTGTCAACTTTAGCGGATAGAGAGTGTCGCGTGGTCAACGCAATGAAACCCCGCTGCCCTTAATTTTGGTTTACTTGACCGGAGCCTCTATTTCTTTGAAACAACTCCTCAGTTATCCTCACGAGTTTAAGTGGACCCCGTTCCAGACCCACTACTTCTCAGAAAATATGGTAGCACCGGGAATCGAACCCGGACCTCTGGATCTGCAGCCAGGAGCTCTGACCACTAGACGACAAAGGCGGTCATCTCATCACCGTATTACATTGCAGAAATGACACTTCCACTTCCAAGAAAGGTAAGGTGGAGTTGTCCCTGTGCTTAACTAATTAAGTATTACGCCATGAAGACGTATGGGGAAGTGGATGTATAGATCCACAAATATTTGACTTCGCCACTAGCTGGAGGTGAGTCGTCAGTTTCACGCCTCGGTCGCTTTATCCCCGGGGAAACAGCCCCGGTATCNTATCTTCACGCCCCTGCCGCTTTACCCCCGGGCAAAGAGCCCCCGGTACTCATTGTTTAGGAGGCTGAATTTCTTTGTACTTTCAATTTTAAGAACGAGTGTGATCCATGGAGACTATAAAGTTATATTTAAGTGTAGGGAACTCCGAAGTGGGCACATTTTTTCTTTCTTGTTACATAATTCAAGTAATTTCATAAGTAATAATTCCATTTAACAACTGCACAGACTTACATTCAATAGTAATCGCATTACGTAATGAACATCCTGCTGACGCAAATTAAGTCTAAAGTCTGACTTGTAAACACTGAAACGAAAATATTTCGAAACAAAGTGAGCACGCATTGTTCAACAGGTTGCTGTCAGCTGTAAGTGTCAACTGATATTCGGGATAATTTCTTCTGCTTCTTGTAGTGGTCTGATTCCAACATGTTCTCTGCCCTTTTGTTCCTTAAATATAGATGGATTATTCCTGTCCTACTAATATGCCGAGAACTGCTTCAAATGTAATTTATAAATGTGGGCGTGTTTTACCCCATTTCTCATGTTATGAAGCCTGACAATTTTCTGTACCACGAGTCATTTTGAGAAGAGTCCTCCATATTGATCATAACTTCATGTAAGACAGGGGTTAGATTGCACATGACCAGTACGAACCAAAATCAGTTTCGCTGTACAAAAGTTAGATCCCTAATACTAAATATTATCACATTTTGTTATCTTCAGAGATTGAACATACGTACGGTTGGACTGACGGATACGCACGACCTCAATATTAATGTCCACTTTTGCACTTCACACAAATGTCTACAAGGACGAAAGGTCCCTGGATTCTCAAAACAAAACAAAATCCATGGCCTGTAGCCCGCAAGCGAACTATATCGACCGAGCGACCGCCGCTTGTCGGCGAAGTTAGTACCAAATTTAGCGGATAGGGGGTGTCGCATGGTCAGCGCAACGGATCCCCACGGCCGTTTATCTAGGTTTTCTAGACCGGAACCGCTATTTCCTTGAAACAGCTCCTCAATTATCCTCATGAGGCTGAGTGGACCCCATTCCAGACCCACTACTTCTCAGGAAATCTGGTAGAGCCGGGAATCGAACCCGGGACATCTGGATTTGTTGCCAGGAACTCCGACCACTAGACCATAGAGGCGGTCATCCTCGATTCTCATGAAACTGGAAATGCTCTACAGTATGTCGGGGTATGCTTAACGAAAGAGAAGGGGAAAGAGTCTTGTGTCTGTACTGCAATTAACTTTGAAAAGATGCAGTAGTGGTTCTGCATTAAAATAAAGGAACATCCTGACCAATGAATTTTTTTAAAAATCACAAGAAAGTCGTTATTAAAGTAAATTACTTGTATTGACGTGTATATAACAGGCAGCTGGTCGTCTTCTTCTCACCGCAAAAGCTTGCATTCAGCCGCGGGCAATCCGCGTGGGATTTGCGGTGGACGAAGTGACATTCGTGCAGAATTTTCTCTGAGTGCATTCCCCTTGCCAATTATCATTCCACCAATGTTCCATTCTGTCACCTATCGTTCAGGGCTAGTACAATAGGGCCATATGCGGCCGTAGTGACAAGAGAGATGGTCTCTCACCACCCCTAGAAGAAAACCAACTTACATTTATTCCAATTTGTTTCACATGTGTTTGGCTCAATGTTATCACTGAATCTACGGCGCATGCCTTTGTTTCATCTATGATGTTTACTGAGGTTAATCCGGTAAGAGATAAGAGAATAGCATGAGGTGAGCAACGACCGTTCTGCCCGCGCTCGCTATTCAGACGCAGAGCGAGTGACAAGACAGCGCCTGCGTTGCAAGTACTTTGCACTCTGTGGTTGCAAAGGTACTCTTATAAATTTCTTCGGATTTTACGAATAATGATAATATCACATTGGAGTTACTTGGACTGGGCAACTGCATCGCATAAATCGTTAATAAACACATAAACAAGGAGGGGTCCCAGAACAGATCCCTGAGGAACGCCGAAAACAACTTCAAAGTGTGAGGAAAGAATGCCAGAAATATGGACCAGAGATTCTATGTTGGATAGGTAACTGCGAAACAAGCGTACGTAGCCACCAGAAAACCCAAAATCACTAAGATTATGAAGAAACAGAGTATGCGGGGCAAGGACGAATGCATTGTTTAGATCAAAATAAATGGCATAAGTTTGTCTCTGAGAGCTGGCTAAAGCGGAAATAAAAGCAAGATAAGTTACCAAGGTGGTGATAACAGATTCATATTAAGAGAAGCCGTGCTGGTAGTGACTAATTTTAAACTTTGGACAATACGAAACACAGTCATGAATAACTTACTTACTTACTTACTTACTTACTTACGCATGGAGCTGAGCCCTTCTGGAGGAGCCGCCAATTCTGCAGCTACTCAAGAATTTCCCAGCATTCTATGGAACCCGAAGGCTCATTACCGTGTTCACAAGAGCACTCCACTGGTCCCTATCCTGAGCCAGATCTATCCAATGAATACCATCCCATCCTATCTCTCTAAGATCCGTTCTAATAGTGTCCACCCACCTACGCCTTGATCTTCCCTGTGGTCTCTTTCCTTCTGGCTTTCTCACCAATATCCTATATGTATTCCTCGTCTCTCCAATTCGTGCTACATGGCCTGCTCACCTCATCCTCCTTGACTTGATAATTCTAATTATATTTGGAGAAGAGTACAAAGTTATGAAGCTCCTCATTATGCAGTTTTCTCCAACCTCTTGTCACTTCAACTCTCTTCGGTCCAAATATTCTCCTCAACACCCTGTTCTCAAACACTCTCAGTCTATGTTCCTCCCTTAATGTCAGAGACCAAGTTTCACATCCATACAGAACCACAGGCAAAATTATAGAGTCATGAATAAAAAAAAAAAAAAAATTGAAAACTTATTGAGAAAGGATTGGTCTGTAATTGTTAACAGCGGCACTGTTGCCTTTTTTGAGAAGAATAACAATTGCCACTTACTTCCATAGGATAGGAAAATGCTCTGAGATAAGATTAGATCAAAATATGTTTAAGAGCAAGTAAAAATATATCAGTACAGCCCTTAATAATAAAGTCAGGGATGTCATCAACTCCAACAAATGTAGATCCTATCAGACGCTTAGTACAGTAAAGGTATCCCTATAACAGGCAGTGGAGGACCATAGGGTTGTGAGACGTCGAGGCTCCCACATTTTCTAGACGCTTAATTGCTTTAAGAGAATACGAATCCAAAACAGAAGCTGAAGACAAAAATCCAAAAAATGATGAAAGGGTGGGGAGACTACAGGACAAGAATTGCTGTATACTGACTGCAATGTTTTCTTTCTTTTTCTTGGGGGGGGGGGTATCAGTAACACCACGAGGTTCGATTAAATGCTTACCATCAATCTCAAGCTGGATGGAAGTCGAATTTCTTTCGCTAAAGGAGGCCACATGTTTCTAGAAATGCTCGGTTGTTGCTTTAAATTTTCATCAACAAACATCAACCGCCTTAGTAGCTTTAACTAGCTTACGATAGAAAGAAAAGTTTTGTTAAAGACAAGTTGGATTTATTTTTTAAGCGTCTGTAAAAATAGTTCTTTTTCCCAACATAATACCTTAAGGAACTATAATTCAATTCAATTCAATTCAATTCTTTATTATTAATGTGCCGAGTCAACAGCCGCAAGGCCAATTACAGACACAGCACAGTGCAGAAGAATGAATGACATTATACACAGTCTTATTAAAAGTCGAATAAAAATTACAGGTTAACACTTGAAGAAATAATAATGAATAAAGTGAAAGAAAACAAACAAATAGTTGATAATTATGACAGTAATAATAAGTTCATTATCATTAAACTAAGTGTTATTACGAATTCAGGATTGAAACATAAATTAAACATAAATATTTAATTAAGAAATTAATAATATAGAATTACAGAGGATAATAATAATATACGTAATTCATTTTGTTTAATAATAATAATAACCCGTAACATATTTACACTCACAAGAAATAATTAAAAATCTGAGAAGCATTCCATCTTGTTACACCAAATCATGAGCCAAGCACGCTAATTTATGAGATAGACTGCCTTGTATTCTTGGATTAATAAATTCACATTAACGAAATATAAGATTAATAATATAAAATTTTAGGGCTGGAAGTGCAGGAAATGGGGAAATGGCCTGTGTGAATCCCGTTCTGAACTTCATGCTTATTTTGCCTGACATTTTCCTAGAAAAATAATTTCTATGGATTGGTTTCCAAATATTATAAGAGAATGATCTGCTTTACGCTCATGAGGAGGGGGTCTATAGCATGGCAGAGCCTCCAAAATAAATTTCAGTAACTAAACACACAAATACAACCAGTTTCCTTTCATTGCACGACAGTCGCGAAACTATGTTCAGACTTTAGAAACACTTACATTTTGTAATTCTGAAACAGTAGTTTGCTTACAGTGTCCTTATTTCATGGATACGTTATTACTGTTTCTTAGTCTCTTAATCATAACTATAGGTTAACGTTAATAAAATTCGTTACAAAAGAGAGGACACATATATTCTCTCTTTCTCAGAGCTTCATACACACATACACAAAATATATAATCTCTCAGATACGCACACACTGGTTCAACGCAACAAATAGCTTCTCTAAGATGACCAACCGAAGTTCTGAGATACAGAAATGTCGTATTTTAGTATAAATGGAGTTTTCCAACTCTGTGGGCGTTATAAGTTACGAATTCGAAGCTGAGTAGTGTGTGGTCCCTGCTCAAATTGAGACCTGTGCACCGCCAGATTTCCATACTCAGCTCGTGAATTCACAATATTTCTTTTAGCCTTCGAAATTTCTTCAGTGTGTCTAAAGCTGTGTATAGAGAGGAAGAAAACAGAGAAATGAGAATTGTCAGAGGAAGTAGAACGAGCCAGTAACATGAGCACAAACTTGATTATTAAACGGTATTTGACACTCATGGGATGTGTGGCTCGGGAGGTCGTTGGCGGTAACCCAATACGGTCAGGAATTTCAGTCATCTTTGGTCACGTATTAATGTCAGAACATTTCAGAATTGAAATAAAAAAAACGCCTGTGATAGGTGGGGGTCTTGTCAGCATCTTGCGATTTTTCTATCCAGCCAACAAGTGAATAAATTCGGGTATAGAGCCATAAGAGAATTTTCTTTCCTTTTTGAGAGATTTGAAATTTGCTCTCTGTGCCAGTAGGTTCAGGTAATACGTTAACATTGATGCTGAAATTATAAATTACTATGCAACAGGAAAATGTAACAATTTTAATTATTAAACCGAAATCAATTTTACTAATAAGTGTGATGAACTCAGGCATCATACGTAATATTTTATTCTTATTTTCAAATTTAATAATGGTTTATTAAAATGTATTAATTATCTGAGACGCACCACTGTTCAGAAGAAACGGTAACCCATATCAGTCTGTCTGTTAATGTAGTGCTGTTAGTTGCTGCATATGAATTATATGACATTTACGCTTACTGAAATTATTAAATACTGGAATTCCCTATTCATGGAAACTTAACAGTGTTTCAGAGGATGCATAATGGCTTTACACTGTATTCTACATTACTGGAGGATAGCTGTACGTTCTGCGGCACATCTTATCATATACCGCTCGTATACTGGGATTGTAGTTTCGAATCCTGTTCGGGACATTGATATGCACATACGTTATTTCGGTGTTTGTGTTGCCCTATGAAGATCCTATCTATATATCCAATCCAATCTATTCTAATCAAAGCCTTGCGAAGGATTCAGTTTGTGTAACGAGAGTCCTACCAGACGCCTATAAAATCAGGATTCCAAAATCCGAGAAATGAGAGCCCTTGCAACGTTGGTATGTCGTATAATAGAAGGAGAAGCAGAAGAAGAAGAAGAACAGGAGAACCCACAGATATTTCAGTGCGATCTCTGACAAATGTTCTCATCAGAACCACGTAGTACTGAAAATACAGAAAATAACCAGGTCTACACATCAAAGAGCAAGGCCGCGTTTCTATTTTCAATGTATTTAACAGGAAATACATTTGTAACTTTCCACTCGGTTCATCCAAATTACAAAACTAGTTACATACTCCGTTATAAGTAGAGAAAAAATCGACTTTAGTCTCTTCGGTTCTTATTTTCCTTATGTTCTTCATTTATGCAAGGTGACATCTGTCTGTCTATCTATCTATCTATCTATCTATCTATCTATCTATCTATCTATCTATCTATCTATCTATCTATCTATCTATCTATCTATCTATCTATCTATCTATCTATCTATCTATCTATCTATCTATCTATCTACCTATCTATCTAATCTCTATTCCTGTTGCTCCCACTTGGAGCATAGGGCATTCGTGAAACCCTTCGTTTCGCTTCAGTTTTTTAATGTCAGACAGTCGGTAGGACTCGTTGGACGAGAGATCAGCCCGTCGCAAGGCCGCTACCTACACACAAACACAGAATAAAAGCAAACATCCATGCTTTGAGTGGGTTTCGAACCCACGATCCCAGTGTTCGAACGAGCGAAGACATTTCATGCCTTAGACCGCGCGGCCACTGTGATCGGTCTAATCCTTTATAAATCAGTGGTAGTTATTTATGTCACCTATTTTTACGTGCTCTCGTAACTCTGCATATCCCTCACAGGAACAATATATCGACTGCATGTGGCTCTCAGAAGAGGAGCAAACATTTCTTCAAATATCGTTTGTAACGGTGATGCCACGTTTTCTTTCTTATAAAAATTATTTCTGGACATTATTTACGTGATATTTGGGCTTTAAGTAGTTAATGTCGAGGCTGATGTAACAACTCTGTGGCCTGTAGTCCGCAAGCGAACTATACCGACCGAGCGACCGGAGGCTGATGTAAGGGTAAACATAATGTTGCAATTGTCCTGACTTTAGCCCCACGTCACGAAGGCGAACGGAGGAGTGAAGTTGGGCGTATAGCTCCGTGCATATAACCTCGGAATTAGATGAAGCTCATTGCTGGCTTCCATTCCGGCCTCTGCATCCTCAAGGAAAGAGCTCCTGGTATCAGGTGGGGAGGACCTGTGTGGACATCAGGACCGCTACAAACGCGGTGACGAAGAGACCTCTGTCCATGTCACGATTTGATTTCCGGTTGTGTAGCTAGTTGACTAGTCACTATACTGACTGAGCTATCATGATTCGCTAACCGAAGCAAACATTTCTTATCATGATGTGCTAAGGATATGTAATGTTTTTACAAGACAGGTCTCATCAAAGAAAACCGCAACACGGTTGACGAAATTGTTTTATTGACTTTCAGCCACACACTACATGATGCAATGAACGCTGAAGGACTGTCTCTGGCCTACATAAATATGATTCCTGCACCCAATGAGTGCTAACATGTTCAGTATCGCAACTGTCAACAACAGATTGTTGAAATGGCCTTGAATTAGAAGATAATTCGTTCTTACGCGTGTTATAAGTACTACTTCCGGTTACCGTTATTGCCGTTTTGGCACGAAGTGAACAAGTAAGGGCGCCATCAGGGGATATTCTGTCTTTCCGTCCGTCACCGTACTTCCTATCACAAATTATTCAAAGGAGTCTGATTAAATTTGTGTGGGGTCCTAGAAGATTATTTAAGGGACGATTTCATTTTGTTCTGTATATCCTGTTTCAATTTGTACAGAGGTTTCTATATCCTTATGCAGAAACAGAAGGAAAGGGCAGTCCTGCTCATACTTATATCCACCTAAGTATGCAGACGTATGACGAATGAGAGTCAAGGTTCGGCTACACAGAGCGCTACGTACGCGACGCACGCTACGTACGCTATGTTCGCTATACGAACAGAAAAATATCTCCCTTTATTGCCAATGTGACTGGCCACACAGACTTCCGTACCCTACGTACTATATGTTCCCTATGTTACCTGCGTCGCAGAGTGTACACAGCGTACGTAGCGTACGTAGCGAACATAGCGTAGCGCTCTGTGTGGCCGAACATTTATAGCCTCATATATTGTACATGCATCAGCTTCACGCCCGGCTACTGTATCACTAGAGGAAACTAACCCCGTAATTATGAATAAAGGGCTCACTTGGCCTCAGAGCCACTGTGGATGCTGAGGAGAAGACAAAAAATATTATGTACAGGTTTCTATTATTTGGCGTACGCGTAGAGCTTTCCACATCACTGAACCTGCTGGTAGAAGTCCCCGAATGTGGGAACGGGTTTTTACTTTGGCAGAATACACGCAGCATGCAAGCATAAATACGTCAATGAACCGAATAGGCAGGGCTTGAGGTGGGGCGGGATGCGGCGGGATGGCATCCCGGTTCTTTTGTAAATGGCTTAAAAGCATCCCGTTACTTCTTTGGCAGTAAATGCAGTGTACAATACCTTTGTTGTTGTTGTTATCTGTTTCATGGTTGTACAGGCTACTCCCCTGCGTCGTCTAACTAAATTTTGCTTTCGTGTGGTACTGTTTGAAGCACCCGAGAATGTACAGTCCCATATCACATTTCTCGCACTTCGTCTGAACACGTTTCCTCTTTCCACGTGCAGAAGCATCCCGTTTCTATTTTCATTCCACCTCAAGCACTGCGAATAGGATTCTAAACAGCATTCGAGAGGACCAGGATCACGCCAGCGCCGGTAAGCCTACCTATTTTTCATTTAGAAGCTCTGCCAGTTGCTCAGAGGATATGATGTCGAATGGTAGAATGATAGGGAATTGCAAAGGTTGCGGAATGTAGCGCCCTTGGCCTGACTTGAACTACTATCGCAACAATTATCTGGAGTGACTGAGAACAATGAATAAACTCAGGACATTCTATGTCCAGACCGAGATTCGAATCGGAGACGCAAGCGCCGGGATCGATGACGAATAAATTATAGGATATTTTCTTACAATTTTCCTTTTCCACTTTTTTAAAATACAATGAGAATGACGCTGTCTGATGCACACGTGTATCCTGCGTAGCTTGGTTCTTGCAGACAGACAGACCCCTGATGCATTTCGCTGTGCTATAACAGCGGAGAATATTCAGCGCTGAATAAGATGGACGGTATTATTGGAATTGGTGATATGAAGGAAATAACTGTGATCTGTCTCAAGGTATTAGCCTAGTATTGGCCACTTCAACACCTCCATGCCAGCACCACGCTCCTTACTGGGCACGATTCTGAGCCAGTTCTATCCTCCCTTATACAATGGATTTCTGAAGATCTACCTTAATGCTACATGCCCACTCCTTCTCGGTCTTCCATGCGGCTGATTTTCGATATTCTGTCTACATTTATTGTCTCCCTAGCCCTAGTTATGTTGGCCAGGCCACCACAGTCTGATAGATGATCACAATGCTGTAGGGGGGCTATATAAATATCGGTGCAAGGGGAAGATATGGAAGACAGCTCGTTCTTAAGACACGAAAAAGGAGTGCACCCCTTTGCGGCTAGACGTAGGGTCAGTAACACTTCGCCGTAACATGATCTTACAAAAATTTCAGATGCATTTTCTCTATGTTAATCCGCAAATAATTCTTTAATTCATGGAGTGGGGTGAGACTGAGTCCGCTTGGTATGCCTGCTAGTATTGAGCCTGTTGTACCAACCCTACAATGAGTATAACACAGTTGGTGGAGTTGGAATTGGCAGGAGAAAACAAAGTACTCAGAGAAAACATGTTCCAGTGCCATTTTGTCCACTACAAATCACACATCACATGGTCTGGAATCGAACCCAGGTTGGCAGAGTGGGAAGACGACGAGTAACTACCTCAGCTATGACACGACCCATATTATTTTTTTAATTGCTAGTGGGGTGGGACTAAGGCCCTTGTACTGCGGCCACTTCTGACCTATTGCACCAGCCCCAGATGATAGGTGAAGGTGATTGTGGAGCAACTGGTGAAATGAAGATTGGCAGGGGAAACCGAAGTACGCGGAGAAAACCTGCCCCAGCGCCACTTTGTCCACCACAAATCCCACTTGACCCGACCCGTGATTGAACCCGGGCCGCAGCGGTGAGAAGCCAGCGACTAACCGCTTTAGGTATGGTGTGGCCTCACGACTCATCCTTACTAACCAACCAACCAACCAAAAATAAATAAATTAACATCTTGTGGGGAAGCGACCAATCGCTTAAGTAATAAAGAAATTCTCTACCTTTCGTGGAATTCTAAGTCTCATGTTCACAAGAGTACAGACAGCTATTATCCTGGATCAGATTAATCCAGTTCACCCTCTTGTCATGTTTAAGATCCTTTCTGAAATGATACTTCCCCATCTACGCCTTGATCCTTCAACTGGCCTCTTTACTTCATGTTATCCGACATAAGTTTTATACGCATTTCTTATTTCTCCCGAAAGTTCTATTGTGTTCCACACACCTCAGTTTTATCACTTTAATAAGAGCTTCAGTGGTGATTGCAATTACACGCCAGGAAACCAGATGCTGTAGGACTATAGATCTTCCTGCACGATGAAGAGTGCGGAGTTCTGACATGCCCCGATGAAAAAGTCTCCCATTTAACATTGTTCTGAAGTGTGGGAATCACGGAAGTACGTGTATGTTTCTCTCATTGTCTATCGCCCAGAGTAAGGACGCAGTAAGAAATGAACACATAGAACGAAGGTACTGTCTACTTCCACGTAGAAAATTGCACGTCGGAACAAGAGAAGCAGCCAACTTCAAGGCTAAGGATTGCCTCTGGCATGGGTAGCAATTTCTTGCCGTGATGTACAATCATCATCCCTGCCTGCGCATGTCCCTTCCGTACCAAGACACCAAAGCCGTTTCTTTGCAGTGTACATTGAGTATAGCACAGCTCAGAAAAGGTGCTTGTCCTTGTGTTTTCGTGGTCTCTATCTAATGTGCATCTTCGGCTTCCGGAATTCAGCCCTTCATATGGAAACTATAAGTTGGTATAGCTCAGTTGGTATAATGACAGGCTACATGCCGGATTCTCGGCAGTGCGAGATTCGTATTTTCTGCACAGCGTCCAATCCGACTCTTTCCCTGGGATGAGGTGCCCAGTGGGTGAAGCTGACCACTCACCACCATCTAGTCCTGAGGTTAAGAATGATGGAGCTATACCTCCACTGCCCATATGTATTAATGGCAATGCTTAACTAATAAAGCACAGGGACTTTACCTTTTTATGTAGAGACAGTTACAGCATTTAACCGTCTTAGGGTATCACAGCTCAGAAAATGGCTTCAAGCAGAGCTTCTGGATTGTGTAAACTATCGCTACTACTTCAATACAGAATGTCGAGGAAAGCATCTCACATATGGCGATGAAAGTTAAATACATTGTCACTAGTAGGCTACCAACACTTACTGCGAAACTGTAGCACGTGACGTCTTCCCTCACATATTCCTCCGGATCTCGGTAGTCTGGTAACCTCGCCGGTGTGAATTCTGGTCGTCCGTTGAGCATTTCTACGTTCGACGCACCTCCTGCAAATAGGTTAATGTGTTTCTGTGAAAACAGATTTGATTGTTACTGTTTCACCATATTTGATCACTTTGAATAGTTTATCTGTCTGTTGATCACTGTAGTTAAAGACGACAATTGCAGCCCATATAAAGTAGTGAGGCAGCCAATTGAAAACGGAATGTAAACAGCACAAACTGTCTTAGCGGAAGGCCTTCTGGTCCGCCACACTGTTTGGTATTAAGCGAAACAAGAACACCATTGAATGCAATAAAATTTGATTTAAATGCATAAAAAAACCTAGATTTTTCTGCCGTAAGATAAAATCAGAAGGTGCTCAACACGTAAGAAAATACTTTACAATTATAAAAGTCAATTGTTCACAAATTCTACTCCCATGTATTTAATTAATTCATTTAAAATTACAACTGCAGCTAAAACGAAAGTTATTTAACACCTCAAAATTTACAGATTCGAATGTATTAAAATATTTTTAAAATTTTTAAAATTATTTTACATATACGTATATGTATATATATTCTTCCTCGAAGGTGTGTGTAGTCTTCATATATTAACGCTGCGGATACTGACAGAATATCTTGGTCTTTGTGTTATGTGTGTGGTGATCGGTTGTGGCTTGTGTGACAACCGTAAAGCACTTCCTCGCGTGTTGAACACCTTCCGATTATCTGTTAAGAGTGAAACGTGTAAGGCGTTTATAGTACAATTAATGAGGTTTGCTGCCTTTTTAGCGTGTAAGTTGGTTACTTAATAATGCTGTCGGTATCGACAGTACGTAGCGTCTGTGACAGGATGAGCAATGGACATGAGGCAGTTAATGTAGTGAGAATTGGCAGGGAAAAGCGAAGTATTCGAAGAAAGCCTACCCTAGTCAGAGTCAGAATTACTTCACGACTGGCTATTTACCGCCAATCTGTTCATCTTGGTGACAAGCCCCTTGAGACTCACGACCAATATTTTTTTCAACTGAACACTTATGGTCGTAGTCTGGACGCGCCATAACTCAAGCGGTTAGTCGTTGGCTTCCCACTGCGGCGGCCCGGGTCTGGTCAAGTGGGATTTGTGGTGGACAAAGTGGCCCTGGAACAGGTTTTCTCCGAGTACTTCGGTATCCCCTGCCAATCTTCATTCCGCCAATTGCTCCACAATCACCCTCACCTATCATCTTGGGCTGGTACAATAGGCTAGAAGTGGCCGCAGTACAAGGAACTTAGTCACGCCTCACTAGCAATAAAAGAAAGTGTAAACCTACCAATTATCGTGACGTAAGCCTACCCTATTCCGTGGCACGGCGCGTTCAATTCAACACGAAGTTAACGGTTCTCTATAGATTGTGATATAACATGAATCTGGTAAAATTTACCGTAAGAGCCGGGATAGCGCAGTCGTTATAGCGACTGGCTACAGGTTGGACAGAGAGGTCGGAGCTCGAGTCGCTCTAGGGTCAAGAATGTTCTCTTCTCCACGTCATCAAAATGGTTCTAAGGTCCTATCCAACGGGTACCGGGAACTTGTTATCCGGTGATAAAGCGGCCGGGGTGTGAAGCTGACTTCATGGTATAGTGATTAATTACTTAACTGTCTTTAATAACTGTTATAATCTTGCCCCGGTCGGGACGTGAAGCTGACCACCTCCAAATAGTGCCGAGGTCGAGAAAATATGGATATATACATCCACTCCCCCATACGTCTTCATGGCGTAGTGCTTAATCAGTTAAGCGCAGGGACAACTTCACCTTTACCTTTACAACCTTGCCATGAGAAAATGTTTTCGGGGTAGGGGGAAGGCATTGCCCGCTAGATACGTCAGATCACGAGTTGAAGTGTTAACACACAGAAAAAGCAACAGGCTGACCGCAGCCATCATGAATATAAAACAAAGCAATGAATAGGCCTGATGATTTTCAACGGGTCTCTCAGCCGATAAGTTGACAGGAGTATGAATGGTAGAATAAAGCTCTTTTTTTTGCCGTCTCCACAGCGGGCTGAATTTGAATAGTGAATTGGCGAGCTCTGCGGAATTTTCAACTCTTAAGTTTCATAATCACGAAATGTTTTGCTGCAAGGTTAACGTCAATAACAAATAGTAAACTGATTTTCAATGGTCAGATGATGTTTCTAAGCAATTTTAGTTCTTGTTACTGCCACGAAGCGGATTCATTATATCACATAAAAAGAACTTAGTTCTGAGCCTGTCACCCACCCACACACACACACACACATACACATGCTGTAAACTGAAAACAGAAAATCACGCAATATTCGTGTATGATTTATTAGGATAGTCCTATATCGGTTACCATCCGTACTCAAAGCCAGATATGTTTCCAACT
>NW_019738883.1:183326-186277 GCF_002891405.2 Cryptotermes secundus
GTTACAGGAGGTAGCGAGGTAGGAGTGAATTGGTGTGAATATAAGTAAGCATGACGACGGGACTGATGACTGAGAGGCGAGCTTGGAGGAGGATTAATGTAAAGATTGACAATCACTGTACTCAATTTTAACTTAAGACGGTAATACACGGAGAAGGTTCTGGAGACCTCGTATTTCATCAACCCTGAAGTGTGTTCCCATCCCGGTATCAGATAAACCCGTATCCCTGGGACTAAGGTTCTCATCTCGAGCGATAGTCGTGGCATCTGTAGGTCGGCGGTCGGCTACAACCTTCTCATTTATAGAGTATACTGCACACACCCACATCAGAATATTATCAGTACTCACAGAATAAGAATGACACAAAACTCCATGGTTTTAGTCCGCAATCGAACTACACCGAGCGACCGCCTCTTGTCAGCGAAGTTAGTGTCAACTTTAGCGGATAGACGTCGCATGGTCAGCGCAACGAATCCCCACGGCCGTTAATTTCGGTTTTCTAGACCGGAGACTTTATTTCATTGAAATAGCTCCTCAATTATCCTCACGAGGCTGAGCGGACCCCGTTCCAAACCCGCTACTTCTCAGAAAATCTGGTAACGCCGAGAATCGAACCCAGACCTCTAGATCTGTAGCCAGGAACTCCGAGCACTAGGCCACAGACGCGGTCATAAGAATGACACGCTGAAACAAAATGCCGTTCCCCTGCTCGTGTCCTACTACCAACTGACCTTCATGTAACATGTCGATAATTATTTGCTATGTTAACCCAAAATTGCATAACGACATCGATAAATCTGACGCATACAAAATGTTTTTATATGCAGTATACAGGAGAAGGATTGAAAATAAGAGTATGTATGAATAATGCCGTCTTCTGAGATGTGGCGCCGTATAGATGTGTAAACTGACGTTCCTACGTCGATTCATACAAGGTCTTTTACGGCGCCATATCCCAGAAAATGGTATTCTTCACAGTCACCGCAGTGGAAACCTCAAATCTCACAAGAGTATGTATTCTTTCAAAATCCACGGCCCCCTTCGCTGGTCTTTATGTTCGTATACTGCAGATCCATGGCAGGGGTAACATTGTCCCTGTGTTTACTTAAACGCAACGCCATGGAATTATACGCGATAATGAAGGTGTAGTTCCAAGCATTCTTAATGTCGGCACTAGATGGAGTTTAATGTCAGTCTCACGCTCTGGCTGCTGCACCCCGTGATAAAGTACCCTTGGTGATACCTACTGGATAGGAGAGCAGGACGGCCTCAGAACCGACATGAAAACGATGGAAATGGAAATCGAACCCCAGTCATCCAGCCCGTAGCCAGGCGCTATACTACATCAGTCCTCATCGCTGTGTGAACACAGTATACCTCAGACAATGGGCATTGCTCAGTCGGACATTCTTTTGAAGTTGGACTCGATCTACACATGAAGAAAGAGTTGCATTGGACCAAAACAATTATTGCAAAGCTTTACTTTAGATCTTCAAAACTAAGTCTCAACGAAATCTGGTAGAAAATTTCGGAAATAATACGTATATGCGGACGGACATGTGGAAACGATGAACTGTCACGTAATTAGCGACCACAGTCTGGGTTTTGCTCAGTAATTGCATCTATTGCACACGCATACAACTCATTACACTTCACAAATCACCATAGGACACACTAGTTCCTCTCCGTCTACTACAGTCTTCACTAGCCGTTGCTTCGTAGCGGCTTCCAACGGGGAATGTTCCCTCTCTTCTGGGTTCCCGAATGGTCCCCGGCCTCGGCTACCAGCTTCTCCCAGCAAGAGCTCACAACGACTATACTACATCAGTCCTGTAACTCAGTAACTCCTAATTTGTTCTGCTTATAACGACACGGATAACACAGAAAACGCTGTTCCTCTGTTGATGTGTGTGCCTCTACCTTCTGAAGGCCGTTGTATAGTTGCTTATTTCGTTGTCGTTGCCTAGCAGCGGGTCTCAATGCCACGATACAAATACCAGGCATGACATGCCCCGTTAACTACAGGCGTTACCAAGCAGCAGTGTACCCGGTAATCGCCAGGAATATTTCGTGAACACAGTTCTCGTTAGTGCACATGTGTAGGCATATATCATTCCGTAGGCGAGCTACGTACTGTCTTGCACTTTATAGCTCTGAATATGTGCAGCTTTGTACTGCTGAGAGCATCGTACGGTGCATGATGGATTTTCAAGAGGTTTCTGCGTGGGCTCGCCTGTGTTTAGCCTTGGATGCATAATCATAAGATACACAAGTTTCCCAGACGGAGAGAGTGTGAAGTGCCGCATAACTTGACCTACATGACGCAGATTATTATGAAGATATCAAGGTTGTTTATTTTCTCAAATGAATCGCAGAAATGGCGAAGTTGTCCCTATGCTTAATTTGTTAAGAACTATGCCGTGATGGCGGAGTGGAGGTATAGCACCACTATTCCTGACCTCGGCAGTGGATGGAGGTGAGTGGTCAGCTTCACGCCCCTGCCGCTTTATCCCACGGAGAAAGAGCCCCCAGTAGTCAATGGATAGGACACTGAGCCTGAGTGTTGGTCTGGAAGCTGTGGAGAAGTGAAAATTTTTGCACTGCTGGGAATCAAACCCGGGCCATCCAGCTCGTAGCCCGTCTCAAAAGAATCGTAGGTTTTATAGTAGGGACTGGACCATGAGTGTCATGATATCAGCACTACTGCTCCCAGGGATTTCACACCCACGTCAAAGAGCAAGGTTATTTACGATGTCAACTCAATGGGCATTTCCACGGGGCAGAGATTGTAGTGTTTCTATGCCGCATGCAAAATGACTGTAGAACAAACGTTATCACATGACAGGTTATGATAAAATGTTCCAAAAAGGGGTGGTTCATGCGATGACTCAGAAAAACAAAATGCCAGACTTTGCTCGAGCTGCGGCTTCTTACTTCACGCGCAGGCGCGG
>NW_019738883.1:186880-194719 GCF_002891405.2 Cryptotermes secundus
CCACATATTCTTGACCTCGGTACTAGATGGAGGCTAGTTCTCAGCTTCACGTCCCAGACGCTTCACCCCACAGGAAGCGCACCGGGACCCGGGTAATAATAATAATAATAATAATAATAATACGTTATGTCAGACTTCGACTAAACTCAATGTCTGAAGGTCATTACGAAACCTAACTTTCAGATGTGTGACAGCGCATTGAAATTAAGTGGCTAAGTGTTTAAACGTCTGCGAACGAGATAAAAGAGTAGTGAATATATAACGACCATACCTTGAGTACTATATTACTTCAGAAGCGATAATAGAGGAAACGCATCAACGGCTGTTAACTGACTGCCTTGAAGAAAATGGCGTTTGCCGTTGGTGAGTTTGTTATATGTCAGAGTCTTTAGATGAAACAACACTAACTGATAAAAATTGTTCGGAGCAGCTTCTAGATGCTTCTTCATCTGTCTTCAAGAATTGGGCTCTCTAGCCTGTTCCCATTCAGAATTAATTATGAATGAATCTTATAGAGTTGGTAGGACTCCTTGGACAGGGATCAGCCCATCTCAAGGCCGCTACATATACAAAACACAAACATAGGACAAATGCAGACGGATATTCATGACTGAAGTGCGTTCGAACCCACGATCTTAATGTTTAAGCGGACGAAGACAATTCCTGCCTTATACCGATCGGTTGTGAATATTTTTGAAAACTTTTTCGCCTAGTGGATTTTAATCTGCTTATTAAATTAGGCCACTTACTAACAAAGAGAAGTGTGCTTACCTACATCAAAAAGTAGTGCAAAGTAACAAACATAAGATGAGCACGTATTAGAAGCACGTCTTTCCTTAGTTTAAAATATCGTGTAAAACGATTAAATTATATCGCTAGTAGAATATTAGGATAACACACTGTTGTTGATATGTTATGTTTTACCTATTATGTTATGTTGTGAGGGTAACTTGATCTCTGACATTAAGGGAGGAACATAGACTGAGGGTGTTTGAGAGAGGATGCTGAGGAGAATATTTGGACAAGAGAGAGGTGAAGTGTCAGGAGGTTGGAGGAAACTTCATAATGAGGAGTTTCATAACTTGTACTCTTCTCAAAGTATAATTACGAGTAGAATGATCAAGTCAAGGAGGATGAGGTGAGCAGGACATGTAGCACAAATGGGGAAGACGAGGAATGCATGTATGATGTTGGTGGGAAAACCGGAAGAAAATATACCACTGGGAAGACCAAGGCGTAGGTAGGTGGACAATATTAAAATGAATCTTGAAAGACAGGCTGGGACGGTATGAACTGGATTGATCTGGCTCAGGATAGGGACCAGTGGAGGGTTCTTATGAACACGGTAATGAACCTTCGGGTTCCATAAAATGCTGGGAAATTCTTGAGTAGCCGCAGAATTGACGGCTCCTCAAGAAGCGCTCAGCTACATGAGTAATTTTTTTTTTAATTCTCTTAGTGGGGGGTGGAGTCCAACTGGGTCCACTCGGCACGGCGGCCACTGATGGGCCTATTGTAGCCTGCCCTGGGTGATTATGATGGAGAATTTGGTGGAATGAAAATTGGCAGGAGAAACCGAAGTGCTCGGAGAAAACCCGCCCCAGCGCCACTTTGTCCACCACAAATCCCACTTGACCTGACCCGGGATCAAACCCGGGCCGCCGCGGTGGGATGCCAGCGACTAACCGCTTGAGCTATGGCGCGGCTATTCGTTCCATGAGTAAACAAGTACGTTGTGAGGGTAATGCACAATATATATAACGAACACTTATTTTTGTAGGAACTTCAGTTTTAAATAACTTTATCGTGAAGGTCAACTAGTATATTGACTACACCGCAGACACAAAGAATAGTTGCAATTAAATGAGTGAAGTTTAAAGAAAGCACGTTGTAGGAACTAAAAAGGTGAGGTTGGAGGTGACCTTCAATGGCATAACATCATAAAACAATTCGTTAAAACTGGTGAATTTATCCAGAGGTCGGGAAGAGGAGATACGCAATGCGGCAAGCGAAATTATGAGACTATTTCTATCCATTAGAAAGAAAAGCAGAATATTATTTACTTCAAAATCGCGTTAATTTATCTGGTTTCATAAACTGAAAATGTAGAAGATGAAGTTGACTCAATGCGAAATTAATTAAGCACCATACCATGAATACATGTTGGAGAGTGGAGATATAGCTCCACCATTCCTGACCTCGGCCCTAGATTGGGCTGAGTGGTCAGCTTCACGGTCTTGTCGCTTTATTCTTGGGGAAAGAGCCCCGGTACCTAATAAAAAGGAGCCTGTCGTGGCCCTAGAGCCGGTATGGAACCTGTTGAGAAATTTGCAGCCCGTCGCTATACCCACAGAGCTGTCCCGGCTGCTGTTTCGTAAACTGTAGATTATAACTTACAGCGGTAAAATTTTAGTCGTTGATTTTATGTATGAACCTGGTCCGAAATGCCGAAGTGAGAAGTGCTGTGTGGAGGAGGATCTCTGAATCTCAGAAAGAAGCAATAAATGAGTGTTGAAAGCTGGGTAACGAGACCTGTGTATCAGTATTACTCATTGGGTGACTAAATCAGATTTTTGTTATTGCTAGTAGGGTGGCACTAAGTCCCTTGTACTGCGGCCACTTCTGGCCTATGGTACCAGCCCCAGATGATAGGTGAAGGTGATTGTGGAGCAATTGGTGGAATGAAGATTGGAAGGGAAACCGAAGTACTCAGAGAAAACCTGCCCCAGCACCACTTTGTCCACCACAAATCCCACTTGACCAGACCCGGGATCGAACCCGGGTCGCCGCGGTGGGAAGCCAACGACTAACCGCTTGAGCTACGGCGCGGGATTAAAGCAGATAGCGAGGGCATGTAACTTCCATGGAGGAAGAAACGAGGAATATATCCACAGTTAGGACTGAATAAATCCCATACGAAGAAATCATTTGGACCTAGAGGAAATGGGAAGTTGCTCTTATGTCAGTCTTAAGAAAAAGAATTGTAAATTTGTGAACCGTGTTTAAGAGGCTTAAGCGTGGGTCCAGTGCCAGGTTCTGGTTTAGACGGCGTGAAATATCTGATGTAACAAACACAGGGAAACATTTCGATTGTCTTGTGAATGTGAGCCACTGAAAGAGCAATTTAAACCACTGGATTAGTTATGTAGTCTATTCGGTAAGGCACTGGGTTGGTTAGTTAACTCATTTAAATATTAGCAAGGAGTAGATTCTAAAAGGTTCTGACGATTGTGTATAACACTCAGAATTACTGAGTTTTGGGACTTTGTGCATCGTCCCGTATTCTAGAAACTAGAAAACACAACGTAAGATTTGAGGTTTTCACAGCGGTGGCTATGAAGAATGCCGACTTCTGGGATGTGGTACCGTGTAGATCTTGTGTGAACCGACGTTTCGGAGGAACGTATCGCTCCCCATCTTCAGGGTAGGATAATCCGCGAGCGTCACATCCCAGAAGACGTCATTCTAGAAAACACGTTTCGGAAACTGGATCTCTTTCCGTCCTCAAATGAGGGGGGTGGGGAAGACGCCTACTGCTGGGTCCCTTAGTAAGAGCTAACCTCGGTCATGGTCCAGTGACTGAAGTTAGTTCTTTCTAAGGACCCCCCCCCTACCTGAGGACGGAAACAGATCCAGTTTCCAGAATGTTGTGTTTACTAGTTTCTAGAATACCGGGTAATGGACGAAGTCCGAAAACCCAGTAATTCTGAGTAATGAGGGTGTCTGAAACAGAAGTGCTGAAGAGAATATTTGAACCTAACTGAGTACAAATAAGAGGGCTGAGATAATGAATTAATGAGTAGAGTCATAATTTGCACTTTTCGTTTAACATTGGCCGCAGGGGCAAATCATGGGGCTTGGGATGGGCGGGATATGTAGTATTCATGGTAGACACGAGAAATGCACATAAAATTTCAGTTGAAAGCTGATATAAAGAGACCACTTACGAGATATAGATATGGAGGGAAGGCCAAAACGTATCTTAAAATGAGAGTGTATGAGTGTGGAGTGGATTCTGACCGCTCAGGATGGATCCAGTGGCGATCCATTCTGAAATGATAATAATCTTTGAATGGCAAGGAAATAGTCGACCTCTTGAGCGACTGTCAGTTTCCAAATGAATTCCCTGCATAATAAATTCTGTCAACCGGTTAGTGAATACATTCAAGACGACTGTTTACGAACTGTTAAGGAAGCAGCATTCATGATCCTATTTAAAGTACCCTCCGGCCATTCACGCAAGAACCCGAGATTTGCAACACAACCTTATCATGTTGGCGGGTTCCGGTTTAAACCTTACCTGGTACGCTTTGAATATACGCCTAAAGCTGAAGCTGGCGCTTAGCAATATTCCCTTCTACCAAGCTCAGTAGAGTCGGGGTTCGGACTTGTCGTGAAGTGTTCCACAGACCCCCATTTCCATGTTCGGAATAACAGAAAAAGAAATTTGTGAGTACTCTGCTTCTAGTGAAAGTTCTCCGGGGTGAGACCAACCGCTTTCCATATTGTGTCTCCAGGAATATGACGGTATTCGGGACAGAGCTGAACGTGGAGGCAGTGTATTCCCTCGAAACGTTGGTATTCACCTACCAGACTACATGGCGTTATAACTCACAGATCACAAAATGAATATTCCACTGGCGTGAAAACCTCGGATCTTACGTCATCCTCTTGTTTGCGTCAAGGAGATTTACGTGCTTTCCGCCGTTCTCAAGGATGTCGTTTATAGATGTAAATTGCACTGCATATAAGCTATCCCTGTAACAGGCCGTGGTGGCTCATAGGGTTGTGAAAGGTTCAGCCGCAGACACCTGCTAGACAATCGGCTCACAGATGGCGGTAAGGTTGTCAGCCCTACGCGCCGGCCGCCAAATTATACTGTATATGGGCCAACTTATGTTCATCACTGTACCAAGGGTTTTGACATCTATTGTCTGGCTTCCATTTCCGATCTTTTAAAACTGTCAAGTCTCTCCTTTCTCCAGAAAATTCTATTTTATAGCTTAGGTGTCATAAAATTCCTGGTACTCATTTCTGTTAGAGGCTGAGTAAACCCCAGGGCCTAGTGCGGCTGGAAGTATTAGGTCAACTGAAAAAAATCCAATGACCTCATCGGGACTTGAACCCGCGACCTTCCGGCTTGTAGCATAGCCCCTCAACCAATTATGTTACCATGGAATTAATTAAATAATTTTCCATGGGAGTAAAGCGCGGCTGACAACTCTTACCGCCATCTTTGAGCAGATTGTATAGATAGTGTGGGACCCTCAACATCTCACAACCCTATGGGCCTTCACGGCCTGTTACAGCGATAGCTTTACTTTTTTTTACTTTTTTTTACTTTTTTTGTGTCATAAAAAGGTTTAGGAAATTGTGTGTGTGTGTGTGTGTGTGTGTGTGTGTGTATGCATGCACGTACTGTATGTATGTATGATAAGCCAGCGTATGTATTTATTTCTTTGAACAATCTCGGTGTCAAAGTCCACATTAAATTTGAGTTCCAAAGTATAGCACAAGAAAAAATGCACTAAAACATGTGCAATATGACAGATATGAAATAGTCACATCAATTTATTATTAAATAAAGAACTATAGATTAACTGAAGTAAAACTCCAACTTATGCAGAGTAATAATAATTAAAATCAACTCTTTATTTTCTTCGTGCTGAACTCAATAGTCAGAAGCCAATTAGAGAGTCAGCACTAACAGAGAAAGGCAACAACAAAGTCAAACACAAGGACAGAAGATATAGATATGAAAATAGAAGCTAAATCAATTAATGTTGCATAAATTCAAACACAAGTTTCTAAAAATAGCTCTCCAACTACAAACTCCAAAACGGCAGAAAGGGCAATGCCTGGGGGAGGAACTGCACGTGGAACAGCTGTATGTCGCAAGCAGGAACATGGATACCGATTGTTTCTAGAGCCGAGGGGAAAAATTTAGCGCCATTTAAAATATATTTACTAAAAGTACAATATCAACTTCGCCACGCTTGATATTCCTTGTTTGTAAATTTAATTTTTCTAATAAATTTTCATAAAGATAATACATACTTGGAAAAAATTGCAGTGACAAAGGGCTACAGTTTTGTTATATGCCCTGAAATACGTATAATGGAGTCGGCAATCATGAGAGTTCCATGTGGCAGAGGCATATATACAAGCTTCAATCTGACCAAAGCAAAACACAGCATCGTTAGGCTGTCTGTGGTGGAAAATGAACGCATGATAACGTGAATTAATTCTAGGAATTCAATTGTATGTGAAAAAGAAAAATTAACACCCTGATGAAAATAGCGTTTACAGTGAGCACGTATAGCCATATCTCTTAACATAACCACTTCGCAATGTAAAAGATTTCCAATCCTACATTGACAATTTAGCTTGTCCGTTTTCCTAGTGAGGAAATAACTCGATTTTACTATGGTTAATCTTCATAAAATGGATCGAATACTGATCACGTACACAATCAGTATTTGACTATAACAATATATAATCAATGGTTGATTTAATAACCCGATAAACATTAAAATCAACGCAAAAATAAGACTCACTGATATATTGGGTTTTTGGACTTTATCCAATATATCAGTGTGTTATACACCATCGTCAGAATCCTATAGTAACTACTTAAAAATAAGACTGTTTGAATTATTAATTACATCGCATAAATCATTGATAAAAATATAAATGAAAACAATGATTCCTTCCTAACCTTTGCGGTACGCCTGACTACACAATAAAAGGAGTTGAGGAAAACACTAGACATACGCACATAGTAAGACTCGATTTGTTAGCTAACTGCGAAGCTAGTTTAAGTAATTGCATGAGGAAATCCATAATAATCAAGATTATGGAGAAGAACACCATGTGGAATAACGTCGAAGCTTCACTGAGGTCAAAATAAATAGAATCAGTTAAAACTTGAAGAAACTACGGAGGAAAGATAACGCAATGTGACTAGTTTGACAACAGGAGATATCTGTTTGTTAAAATCATGTTCATAAAATTTAACTTCAAATTTTAAAAAGTGAGACATATGGTCGTGCTTATTAAGTTCTAAAACTATGGAAAAATTGTTAAGAACAACTATGCGCCTGTACTTACCGCGACATTGCATTTTGCATATTTTTAAAATACGAAAAATTGCTGCTTGTTTCCACGGTTTAGGAAAAATGTTCTAAGAAAAGCCAACATTAAAAATAAACTTGACAATAGTAGAGGAAAATTTAATATAGCCCTTAATAACAGAAGTCAGTACATCATTAAGCCCAACTGAACACAACAGACCCCTAATACTAAGAAAAGTAAAGAAAATATTTTTAGGAGTTTGTAGAACTAAGATCTTTTTAGTTTTAATTTTCAATTGTTAAAATATGAGAGCTGATACAGCTGTCGTTTGGTCATATCTTAGTGTTCTCTCTCTCTCTCTATCTTTTACACACACACACACACACACACACAGCGGACATTTTCGTGACTTGTTTTAGAAGCTTCTGTTGCTTTCTCCAGTATTAGTTTCCAGCCCTACATGTTACCGAGTGATATGTCGTTGAAGTCGTTTAATGCCATCTTCCACGAATAACAGGCACAGGCAGAATCAAAAACCTTTTCCTGCTACACTTTACATATCCACATAAAACATTACCAGTACTCACAGAACAGACATGATACATTAAACAAAGACTGATCGCTCATTCGCGACATACTGCATAATTTGCACTGGGGAAACGTGTTATCGCTAGACAATTCGTTGCTATAATAACCCAAAATTTAGTAATTTATAGCTTTCATTTCGGCAATACATCAATTATATATATATATATATATACACAC